>NC_138373.1:95445799-95463961 GCF_054177405.1 Leptonychotes weddellii
GGATCTGAGATTCAACAGTCTTGCACAATTCACAGCGACAAGCTGTAAATCTTGCTTTATGGTTGTTTGGGTCCTAGTGAAGCATCCCCACCCCCCCAGCCGCACACACACACACTTCTGCTTTATGTAGCTTTTTAGAAATATTATAGGAAATTTTTTTTTAGAAACTTGCTCTCATCTCAGTGGAAATTAGATTTTTCTGAACTAACCTCTCACTTCCAACCCTCTTAAGCATCTGTTTCAGGTACCTTTATTAAAACAGCACAACTCTTTCAAGGATGTGTGAACAAAGAGAATTTCTAAAATACTTACTGTTGTTTTAAAAATAATAACTCCACAGATGAAAGACCACTATTGTAATCAGTGATAGTAATTTTTCCTATAATTGAATCATGGTAGAATTCTGATATGAATATTTTTTAAAATAAAGGAAAGTTTGGGAAAGAATATTTCTCATTGAATAACCACAAGTAATTACTCTGGACCCGCTCTGTGTTCAGTACTATGCTAGATAGCAAGAGAGGAGACAAAAGAAGCACAAGAGGCCAGTCTTCAAGGTGTATTATCATGAAGCAATTAGAAAACAAATGTGGAAATTTATGACCCTAGCACCGTGGACATTGCAGAGAAAGGACAGTTCTGTATGGGGAAGGATAACCTAAGGGTCTTTATGAAACAGCTTAGCAATGGTTCTTATTTCAAATGGCCTAGGTTAGGAGCCAAAGTTCATTTTTTAATTCAGCAAAATTACCATATATCCATTCAGTCAAAGGTAGTATGTTTGGTGTCCAGGATGTCTTGTAAAAGCAAAGTCATAGAATATGACTAGTAGGACATATTCGGGGGAAAGTGGGAAGAACAGCCTGGCTAAAGCAGGATATGGGATGAGGATAGTTGAGTGTCTCGATCTCCAAGCAAAAATGAGTGGATGTGGTGCCATCCTCACTGCAGGGCATTGTATACCCTGTGGATACAATCAAAGAAAGTGTCTGAAGTCAACTTAAATAATAGAGTATGTGTAAGTATTGTTTGCTTGGCACTTTATTTAAAAGAGCACAGCCATGGTTTCACCTATAGTGTGGAATTCAAAAAAAACACAACAAACAAAAAGCAGAAACAGACCCATAAATACAGAGAACAAACTGATGGTTGCCAGAGGAGAGGGGTGGAGAATCGGCAAAATGAGTGAAGGGGAGCGGGAGATACAGGCTTCTGGTTATGGAACGAATAAGTCACGAGGATAAAAGGTACAGCATTGGTAAGACAGTCAATGGTACTGTACTAGTGTTTCATGGTGACTAATGGTAGCTATGTTTGCATAGCATAAAGTATAGACCTGTGAAATCATTATGTTGTACAATTAAAATTAATGTAACATTGTGCGTGTCAACTATTCCTCAATAAAAGAATTGCATATATTATATAACATTACAGTTGTTTGCAGATATCTAGAAATATTGTTTGTACTCAGTGTGACTTAAAAATTTGAGTAATTCTTAAGACTTGTTATTTAATATGTTAATTTAAAAGCTCATATATGATTTTTAAATATTTTTATAAATATATATCAATATAATTAGAAAAAAAAGAGCATAGCTTGTTGAGTTGATGCATAATGGATAGATTTTGCCATTTATTCCCTAAGTATGCTCTGTGTTTCCTTCGTGACTCATGTTTATCATGTTTGAAGTTGGTTTTGCTTATGCAGCTGAATCTCCGTGTTAAGACAACATGAAAAATAGTGAAAACGTTTTACTCAGTTGGCACATGGGGTGTTACTGTTTGATGAGTGTGTGCTAAATACCAAGCACAATGTGGTACAAAGGAGAGACATTGTGCATAGAAGAAAGAACACAGGCTTTGGAATCAAGCAAGAAAACACCACTCATTTCCTCTCTGAGTTAATTACATAATTTCCTTGTAATTGTTTGTTTAATTGATTAGTATCAACCTTGAAATGTGTTGTTGAGGATTAAATTAGATCATATATTCAAAGGGCATAACCCATTACAGGAATACCATAAATGGTAACTTTTGAGATTATGATCTCATTTCAGTCCAACAGTGACCTTGTGAAATAGGTAACATCTCCATTGTCCCCATTTCACAAATGAGAAAATTGAGGCACAATGTAATCAAGTGACAGATTCATATTGTCAGCAAGTGGAGCACCTGGAATTCAAATCAGGACCTGCCTGATGCCAAAGTCCATGTTCATTTTATTATAAATACCAAATATCTCTCCCCTTGAGCTTTCCATATTTATCCACTAGACTGATCCATAATACTGAGTACCTAGCCCAGAGTAGTCTTTCAATAAATATCTGATAAAGGAAGAAGTGGAAGAGAGGGAGGAAAGGAAGAAGAAAGGAAGGGAAATAATAGATGCCACTTGTAGTTCTCCTTGTAAGGGTCTATAGAGATGCCCTTTTTATTATAAGGAAGAGAAACAGGTCCTTCTACTACCTCTTTCCCACTTAAATTATCTCACCTATGAGAGCCCATCAGTATGGGAAAGTGGCTTGTCATTCCACTTTTGAGACCTTGAAAGTCTTTTCCCATTTTTGCATAAATCCATGCCTGGCATGAAAAATCTTTTTCAATCTGCTATCTCTCCTCATATTCTTCTTATATGAAAACAATGTGGTTTTTCCCATCTCTTTGCCTTTTGATACAATGTCCTTTTTGCCTAGAGTGCTTTTCACATCCCCATGCATATAAAAACCTTAATCCCTTGTGACTCAAGTCAGGGTTTGCTATCTGGGAAAGCAAGACAAGGGAAGTCACTCTTCCCAATGCTTTTATTCAATGGTGTTTCACAATTTGAAATACAGTCACATGCTTCTGGATTTATATTTAGCTTTTCTCCATCTCCATGATTCTATGATATCCTATAGTGCCTGGAAAAGAGCAGGTACTTCAAGCAGTTGACTCAAGGAATAAGAGCGGGGGTGGGGGGTGGGGGGTGTTTAGCTACAACTGCATTCACAAAAGAAATCTCAATGTATTATTGTCTCCAGTATTCACTGAGTTCTTTTTGAAAACAAGATAATTCAAGAGACTACATGGTCTGCATTTTCTTGATTTTGAAGATGTCCTCTATTTTAAGGTATTGTTAATTGTAAGGCTCATCATCAAATTTAAGAACAGCTGTGGGCATGCAGGGTTGACAAGCTACCACCTTTAATATGCATATTGATTGCAAGCTGCATCCCAAATTCAGAAAGAAGAAGGTATGGGGGAGAACTTTGTGTCTTGGAATTGAGGAAATTTGGTCATTGCTTTTCTCAAAACAAACAAACACTATTGGCCCTTCCTGCACAGTAGGGACTGTACTCCCATTCCTTGACCTCTTCTCCTAAACTGAGGATTTTATTACCCAGGTGGACCCAGCATATCAGGTTCTTATTTCAAAGTCTCCAGTCATGATGGATAATGATAGAACTTTGATTTCTCAACGGTCAAACCAGCCAATAAACCTAGCCGTTGTTGCTTCCTAGAATTTGCCCATTGTCCTTCTACTCACTTAAGTTGTAGCCCTCCTGAAAGCTTGGGTCAGGTGTTACCTTTCCCATCTTCCCAGAGTCCCTGAACTTGAGCAAGCCCCCTCTTTTGTCTTCCCAAGGTACCCAGTGCTTATCTCTGTCATAACATATACCAAATGGTATTATTTCTTAGTTAACTTGCTTATGATTTTCATTGATCTCTGAATCTCTCTAGTGGGCAAAAACCCTGTCTTCAATCTAACCCAGTGCCCACATGGACATTTCTTGAATAAAAGATGAATGACTCAATGCTAAATGAATTCTGTGTCGAGGCCAATATGATGAAGGCTACATAAAAGCTAAATAAGGTGGAATCTCTACCCTCAAGGTGTTTACTGTCTGGGAATACACTTATTCCCAGTTAGCTATAGTGCAAGGTGCAATATTAGTTGAGAGAGAAGAACAAAGTATCATGAGATGTCATGTTAATGATGATTTGCTATAACATAGATGAAAACTAAAATACTTAATATAGAATGTTATATATACATTGTATAAAGCAAAACAGTGTTCTGTGTGTGATTAAATGAATCAATTATTGATTTAGTAACTGTCATGTTTCTAAATTTGTTGCCTTCTATGTTGTAAAATTGAATTAGCTATTTTATGTAAAAATGGCTGAATACATACTTCTGTTTATTTTACATGATTTATATCCATCACTGACATAATACAGTATGGCAAAATTATTAAACTATTCATTTTACATACATTCCTCCTTAGTATAAAAAAATTCAAGGTGATGATTGTAAAATGTACTGGAAAATGCCTAAATTTTCCTTGATGATGATTTCTTTGGGTTTCATAATTACTTTAGCACTAAAATGAAAATTTCTCAAAGTGCAGATATCCCAATTAAGATCATATAAAGCAAACAGTAGCCTAAGAAAAACATAAAAATCATTTTTAAGGGCGCCTGGGTGGCTCAGTCGTTAAGCGTCTGCCTTCGGCTCAGGTCATGATCCCGGGGTCCGGGGATCGAGCCCCACATCGGGCTCCCTGCTCAGCGGGAGGCCTGCTTCTCCCTCTCCCACTCCCCCTGCTTGTATTCCTGCTCTCGCTGTCTCTCTCTGTCAAATAAATAAATAAAATCTTTAAAAAAAAAATCATTTTTAAAACTTTAAGCTCTAAATAAAACCTAGTCCAATTCAATAATATACTAAAGATATTTTCCCCGTAACTCAAAAACCGTATTTACTTTACTCATTATTCATTATTACTTTTAAAAGTTAGAAGATTCTTTGAGCCATGAGAAATATAATGAGAGTAAAGATAATCCCTCTCATATACCCAATATCGGTGAAGCTTTTCAAGAAACTATCTAACTCAGTGACCCACAGGTAACTCGAGATAGAAAACTCAGAGAGGGGAGAAGTTAAGTTTTTGAATTTGAAAACATTCTTTTCAAACCAGGATTAATTTCCTATTCCCATAAACATTAGTTCTGAACCATGACAGAAATGCTCTGGCACATTCCATGTCAAACAGAGTCTTATCCAGAATCTAGGGTAATCTGAAGAGGGAGGCAAGAAGGGAGGGTATTATTACTATCTTGCTTATGATGACCATTTAAGAAATATATATAAGGGTGGTGTCTCTACCTGAGGGTCAATCATTCAACCTTCAGGAATTTGTAAAAATTAAGTAAAAATTTTGAAACCTTTTCAGAATTTCACCATATTATATTTAATGCAGTAAGTAGAATTGAGAGAAAGGGAGACCAGTGACAGTATTCCTTTTAATATACTCATATTTCACAGGATGTGAAATTTAGACCAAAATATCTTAGAAAGATATCCTCCTGAATTGGTGTAGACTTGATGGCTTAATTTAGTCTTTTCCGTTTTCATCTTCTGAAATATAATGTCCCCAATAAATACCCATAACCTTAGCAAATGTATAAAAATTACAGATTCATTTATATGATGTTCCTATGCACAGTAGATTATTCACAGATATATTTAAGTGGAGTCTGTGACTGTCAATTCATTTTCAGGTTTGTGGGATCCATTTGGATACTAACATCCTAAAAAGTTGTTCACAGTACATTAAATATTAATATAAAGAAGCGGCCTTACCGATCTTTCATATTGTCATTCCAGCCTCTTGAAAGCAAAGTAGGTCCTAGATTTCAGGAAAATGAAATTGTGGTTTTATAACCGATTAAAAACAATAGTGATAAAAGCATTTAGAGCAATGGGTAGAGATAAATAGCCTCCCCAGCAATTTCCATGTAAGATCACATTCATGAATTGATCTTCTTGATGGATTATCATTTTCTGACCAATTGACACTTTGTCTGTGACCGATGGACATGACCTGTTGGTATCACTGAACGCACCCAGCAACAATATTATCGGTGTGTTAATGATGGCTTCCCAGTGCTTTCCTCTTCTTCCTCCCACCATAAATATCTGGTTCTCACCTTGCACAGCAACCAGAAAATCATTTTAAAACTGGCCCCTCACTTTGAAGTTTGCTTTGATGGCTTTGAAGTATTCACAGGTTTCTGGCCAGTATTATCTCTGTTTCATAGATCACAGAAAATCCTGAGAGAGGAAAAAACATTTATTAATTTGAGATGTCGAATCTTCTGTTGATATTTTTCAAATAGGTTTAGTTTCCTTTTTTAATATCCTGTTATAAATTATTGCTTTTAGAAGGTGCATATGAGACAAATGGCTAACAGGACTTTAGGGAAATATCCACTTACATATTATTAATAATATCATAGTATTCATAAGTGGGGACCAGTGGGCGGTCATATGATGCCTAATGTTGCCTGGAATTCCTCAAAAAGGAAACTGGCAGGCCAAGCAAATGGTACCTTAGCCCATGAGTGCGTTAATATGCTTTGACTGGTTGCTGGATACACGAGGATATAGAAGCCCACTAGAATCAAACTACATTTAAATTATTAAATGTAATATGCTTTAAACTTTAGGTTATATAGAAAACATCTCCTTGTGTCAGTCCTAACAAAGTAATAGTATATTACCCCAATTGTGAACCTCAATATCCATAGTCATTTCATCCAGCCAGCATTTAAATTATCTTAACTCTCTGTGAAGAAAAATGGCTGTTTGGTTATATATACTGTCTTAGGTTTTGTGGCCTGGGAAACAGGCTCTGAGAGAGACATTTGCATGAGAGATGCTGGGAGAGTTAGTTGTCTCCAGAACCACACCTGTGTGGAAGTGAAGGTAGAGGAAAAGCAGCCTGTGGTACAGTCTCAACAGAGACCTCAGCTGATGACAGGGGGCGGGAGGAAGCCAGGATGGCCCTTGGGAGTTGTTCTCAAGTGAGGCAAAGCCGCCATGCTTTGTACTCCTGCGTTGGGGAATCTTTGGATGTGGTGGCCCCTGGGGAGTGGGCGTAGGTTTGAACAAGGCAATTTGCTTTGACTGAGCACAGGTCCCAGAGCGGGACGAAGCTGTGAGACTGCAGCACCCAGTGTCCCCAGGGGGCTGGGAGAGTGAGTGTCTTGGTCCTGAAGGGGGGATTTCAATGCACAGCAAGCATCCACCGCATCCACCCATTCATCTTGTGATATGTGAACATAATTTCTAGGCTATAATAAAACTCCCTCTTCAAAGGAGTTTTAATCACTTTTAAGACAAGGTCAGGTTCCTTAAGGTTAGATTGTTCTTCTCCTCTTTACCCACTTTGTTGCTAGATTAAATCATTTTCTGGAATTAAGAGTGTCATTGAAGCATATTTTGAGAATGTGACTTTGAAAGTCTGACCTATAGAAATGTGATAAATTGTGTCTGGAGATTGATTTTGCTGAGTGCTAATACCAAATCATGTAGCAACATAGTTGCACGTACTAAATATTGCCCAGGCCATATTGTTGAACTCTGCCTGCCACGGTCACCTCATCAGGATGTTTTCTGTCCTGTGACTAGTGGCTTCAAATGTACTCATCCATCTTCTTGTCCCATTACATTTTGTGTGACTGATGTTCTGTACCCATTAAAATTGATGGAAAAGAACAAAAAGAAGAAAAATGTGCCCTTCAATTGATTACTTCTCTGAAAGAGCAAATGAGAATTCTCTAGTACCAACAAGAGATTTAGAGTGGTGGGTTTTCCCCCATTTATTAAGTGCTTTAATTAGCTAGGTTTACTAAACAGAGTCTCCTATTTATAAGAGCCCATTATTCAGTGTGCTTTAAAATTCAACCTCCTGAAATGTTTGATCTTTATAAGATGAATTTAATGGCTGTAACATTGTTTATAGTCAGGAGTTATTTTGGTGAATTCTCAGTACTAGAATCAATTAAATCAGATGCCTTCCATGTCAGACTTTTTTTTCCCATCTAATAAGCTATCATAATGGCTCATTTTATGTTCTGTGATAGCCAATAATTAAATTGACCATTATTGTAAACTGAAGCCAAAACCATAGTGATTTTGGAAGGCCCAATCTTTTTAGGTTTTTCTTGGATCTATCGAACATTATCTTGGTGCTCAACAAATTGCAGAACAGCAAAATATTTCTGCAGTGCTCACAAAACATTTGTTTAATTACAATATTTAATGTGGCGAGAGGGAGAAACCTGCCCACTGGCAGTTACCAGGCTTTGGCCCCACGCCTCGTTCCCGCTCATGTTCCTATATTTGAGTTAGACAATGCAGTGTAGACTTACCTCTTAAGAGACAGGAGAGATTCACATTTTTTTTAAATAAAATTAAAAATGAAATAAATTTGACTAAATAATATGAAATAAATTATGCTGGAAGTCCCTTGAGAGAATCTGATTGCCCACGGCTCTAGGGAATAGTTTGGGTGCTGTGGATAATATGGTCCCATTAGAGCCAGTAAAGTAAAAGAATACATTCTTCCATATTGACTTGGTCCCAAGAATGGCAGGAGCTATTCCAGGACTTTGACCACAGGAGTTTATCTATGAAGAGCTATCAAATTGGATGTGGCCTAGCTGATCTCCATTTTCAGCAATATTAATTATCATGTGCTTTACAAATAGTTGGACCAACTGTGGAGCAAACGGAGCTAATCAGACTGGAATCATGCCTTTCATTTATGTAAACAATGGTCTCGACTAATACTATCCAATAGAAATTTCTATGTTGATGGAAATGTTCTATGTCTGTGTTGTTGACTGCAGTCTCCACTAGCCACAATTGGGTATTGATTGGTTAAAATGTGGCTAGTGTAACTCAGGGAATAAATTTCTGATTTTATTAATTTTACCCAATTTAAAATTCAATAGTCACATGTGGCTAGCAGCTACTGTATTGAATAGCACATGTGTAGAAATTCTGAAAGAATCATATCCACTTTTTTATTCTATGCTAGCATTTATTAAATCCCTTGTGCGTTTTTCTTGAGGGAGGTATTTTGTTTAAATATGAAATGCTTCTTTAAGAACTGAAATAAAATATAAGTTCAGAAAACAAACATAAAAATACAAATTGCATGGAATAACCTGCAAAGAGGAGTCTTAGAAACTGGAACACTAAAGGAACCCCCTTATATAACAGTGTTCAGTAAATATTCTTGGCACTAAAATTTCACAGGAAAAAAACAGCTTTGCCATTTTATAACTTACAGATCTTGAAAGCCTGAAATCTGGGTCATTACCCTGTAGCAGTGGGAATAAAGAATGAATTCATTTTCATCCAAATACAAAAGAGTTGCATTTCTAGACCTCAAAAAATTATAATCAGTTGGGGCGTTCTGAGAAAAACAGTTCCTTTTCAACTGCAACAGCAAAAATAAATAAAATAATAAAATAATTTTAAAACAGTATAATTAGGGAAGCACTTTGTACTGAACCTCCTTTCATACTTTTTTTTATTATGTTATGTTAATCACCATACATTACCTCATTAGTTTTTTTTTTATTATGTTATGTTAATCACCATACATTACATCATTAGTTTTTGATGTAGTGTTCCATGATTCATTGGTTGCATATAACACCCAGTGCTCCATTCAATACATGCCCTCTTTAATACCCATCACCAGGCTAACCCACCCCCCCACCCCCCTCCCCTCTAGAACCCTCAGTTCCTTTCACATTCTTCCCCAATCTTAGGATTCTGCCCATAAATCACATACATTAATCTGAGAAATATTTATGAAGTACTGTTTCTTCAAAGCCCTTATTAGTCCATTTTGGTTCTAACAATACTTTCTATTATGTGATTATTATGTTATAGGTATTTGGTATTTATCTCAATATATGTGCAACTCAGACTCGCCATTCAATAGTAAACCCATTTCCTTTGGGTATAAATGCACTCTTTTTCCCTGGGAAAGGGATCACAAGCTGATCATTCTCTTCAAATCCTAATTTGTGAGTCACCGTCTATTCCTCTGTGCCCCTCATCTGTTCTCCGAGCCACCACATCCAAGCTGTCAAATCCTGGATTCTTCCTCTGCCATATTTCTTTTACCTCCACCCCTCCTTTCCTTTACTACCAATCTTCTGGATTTATTGAACCCACATTTTCTTGCCACTCATGACCTGTCTCTTTGCTTCTGGTCTCTCTACTTCAAAACCATCTTCCACCCTGTGGCCAGTACACTGTCCTTCTGATTCTTTTGCTCAGAAGTCTCTAGTGACATCTCTCCTACTGTCTACAGGACAGGGTCCACCACCTAGCTCAGAGAACGCTGAATGCCGAGAGCTTTCCACAGTCACCTCAGCTGGAACAAGTTTCTCTTCCCTATGTTAGATCACTGAATTCAGGACTTTAGAGATTGCAAAAGATTTTCAAAATCCCCCCCACCCCACCCTATATCTTTATGTTTCCCAGAAATTCTGTGAGATCTAAGTTGGACAGCGAGAATTGTGTCCCTGTTTTGTAAAGAAGGAAACCAGGTTGAGGGGATGAGAGAATAACCAAAGATTACACAGCCAGTAAGTGACCCAATTTCTGGATTCATTCCATGTTAATAAAATAAATGTTTCAGTAGAAAATAATAATAACCCTAGTGACTAGAAGAAAGCCTGGCATAGAATAAGTGTAAAAAAAATAAATAAATGATGTTTGAATGAATGAGAGAACGAATGAATGAGGACACCTTGCTGAGGCTCTTTGGAATATGATGATCAGTGTTTGAACTGGATTAACTAGACAGTAAACAGTCACTGGATCATATGAGCGCAAAGGGTGCAGGCAAATTTGAGAGGACAATTAGGAAGGTATACAAAAGCAAGGATATACATGCTTCAGACAGTAGGACAGTGGGACAGTGGGACCCAAGATAAAAAGAAGAAAGTGAGATAAATTTAAAAGAAAAGAGTTGAGAATTACTACTTCTTGATACTAATTTTGAATGTGAGGGCCAAAGGAGAAAGCAGAGACTTGGTGTGTGGCTGAGGGTGGTGCCCATTCCAGAAAGAGAGAAGCCTGGAGGAAGAGTCGTTTCCCTTGAATACAGATGAGCCTTTATCTGTGCTAAACCCTTTGGCATCTGATTATACTGTATATTGCCTCGTTCTCTTTATTGGATCCACGTCTAATTATTCACAGGCAAAAATATTGTTTTCCTTTATCTTTTAATTCTCTATTGTTCCCATGGCACCTAGTCCACTGTCAGGCAAAAAGTAGCCCCTCCAAGTAGTGTGGAAATTGATTACTTTGAATATGACATAAACACCATGTAATTGAATTATCCTGCATCCTTCATGAAAGTTTAACTTCAGCACAAGTTGTACAACTGCAATAAACAGCTCATCTCAAAAGTACTGGCTGCATTTTTCCAAAATGCATTTTGCTACTGATGCTTTTAAAAGCAGAATAGAAGTGCATTAAGCAGCACTAACTCCTTCATAGAGGAAAAATTGCTTGGATTCTAAAGACTTTTTTTTTTCTAATTTTCTAGGGAGTACTAAGGTGAACATTGAAACTTCCTCTACCTTTGGGCACCTGGGGGGCTCAGTTGGTTAAACATCTGCCTTGGGCTCAGGTCATGATCTTGGGGTCCTGGGATAGAGCCCTGCTCAGCAAGGAATCTGCTTCTCCTTCTCCCTCTGCCTTCCCCACCCCCCGGCTCAGTTCATTCTTTCTCTCTCTCTTTCTCAAATAAATAAATAAACTCTTTAAAAATATAAATAAATAAACTTCCTCTACCTTTATAACAAAAAGCTTTCAAGTTATAGAGCTATGAGTAATGTCTTTCTCCCCCTGGCCCTGTTTTAAGCTATAATAAAATAAAATGGCTGGATTATTGTATGCATTTTAATCATGTGATTGATTATAACTACAATCCCTAGGAAACTAAGACTTTATCCATTAATGCTTATTTTCATTGTACCAATATCAAAAACATGGCATTTGTTCAAATGTAGCTCTTATAAATAATTGGATGCCTTAATGAGTTTTTGGTAATATGAGTAGTAAATTAACCCAGTGGTTGATAGTGACTGTCCAATTAAATTCAACACAGATTTCGAGTGCATTCCAGGTGTGAGGCTGCTAATATAGTGGGGCTCCAGAGGTAAATAAGTAAGACAGGACCTGAACACTCCAGGGGCTAAACATTCTTAAGATAAGTCATTATAGTGAGAGAAAATGCAACCAATGACCAGGAAAAGGAGGGGAATTGTAACTAAGGGAGCCACACCAAACACAAAAGCAAAAATAAAACCTCACAAAGAACATGCCATTTGAGCTGAACATTGAGCAACCAGATGGGGGTGTGACATTCTGGCCATAAAGACAGTGAAAGTGAAGGATCAGAATTTAGGGAATCTCAAGTGTGTGAGTCTGGTGTGGGTGGAACATAGGGGACTTTGGGAAAGGCAAGAGGAGTAAGTGACCAAAAAGTAATACAGGAGCAGATTCTGAAAGATTGTGGCAGCCTGAAGGGAGTGAATTTTCTTCTATGTGCAGTTAGAAACCTTCACATGATTTTGTTTTTCGAGAAAGGGGTGGTAAGATCAGATGTATGGCTAGCTCAAATGAGTGAAAGTTACTATTAGCCAGGTAGGTATGATGTTCACACTAGTTTTTAGGAGTAGAACCATTTTCCCCCCAAATGAAATGAGAAGCTTTCATACATAAGACAGAGTTGCCTGGCTGAGTCTGAGAAGTTGAGGAGGGTGGACTGAGCATGCCCCAAAGTAGCCCCTGAGGCTCCTACAGGTGTGAATGGTTAGGAGGCCAGAGGTTAACAGAAAAATCAAGAGAACTGATTATAGGGGCCAGGACTGCCTTGGAAAGGGTGGCTGTAAGAGGGACCCACGCCAGAGCATCATGATTCAGTAACTGACTCCAAATGGAGATTAGGGAGAGAAAGGAGGCAGAGAAATTTCTGATGGGATCGACTGAGGAGAGGGCAGTGGCACTAAGATCAGAAACACAGGAGATTAAAAAAAAAAAAAGAAAGAAAAGAAAAAGAAACACAGGAGTTGGAAGAGCAGGTATTCAGGAATAAAGGAAGACTTATGCGTGAGACCTGAATTCCAAGGGTTTGTAGAATAGTGGGTGTCAAAAACTCAGACTAATATTGGCAGCTTAGCTCACTGATTTGAAGGTGTTAAATATCCAATTACCCGAAATCGTGTCAGCACTGTCCAGGTTTAAGTAAGGTGATGTGTTTGTATTTATTACTTTTTTTTTTAGTATATCCTGGAGCTTTGTTAGCCTGATCTTTTATACCAACATTTCAAAACAACTTGAGAAGGTACTAGAGGAGAGGCTTGACACCTGGCATATGATCCAGGCTGGTGTAACAAATGTTAAAATGTGTTTTCATGGGCAAGTTAAAAATGTGCAGTTTAGAGAGTAGTTGAAACTCCATATGCCTCTTTTGGCCAACACAGTAATGCAGCTTGTGGAAATATAAATGAACATTCAGAAATTGGAAGCATGCCTTTGTCTAAAATCTGGGCCATATTTAAGCCTTCCTATACACTGCAACCTTTCAATTAGCCATTACCAGATTTAAGTGTAGAAACATTTAGCTGGTGTTGGATTATTCATCCTGTCTATAGCTGAATAGATTCCATAGCCAAAGAGATGCAATGTTTTTAATAGCTTTTATGAACAGACTTATGCACCCTCAGATTCTGTTATTTCAGAAGCTCTTATGAACAAGGCTCTAAATTGTGAATGCTTATTAGACACTATAAATCATTTTGCATTGCAATAAACATCAATTAAGTGTACTTCACATGCCATAATGCATGGACCAGATTGATTCGGTAGACAGCACAGCTCAGTGTTACCTACAACCAGGGGTATAGAAAAAGAATAATAAATTAACATTAGCTTAAGAAAAATGAAAACTTCTGGGACAATTACAGTTTTACTGTTTTGACCGAAGGGGGAAAAATGACCTTTGTTCCAAGAGATGTGACTTGAACAATGCTATTCTGCATGAAATTGAGAAATTGCATACCTTCCCAACCTGACGGATAGTTTGCGTGAGATCTTAGTTCTGCTTCATTAAGCTCTGGTGAATGAGTGGCGAATTTTCACTATTTATACATTTTCTGCCAGGCTATCATAAACATAGCCTGCCTAGCACATGTTTTTACTGTTGCATTTTAATTTATATATTGGTTGCAGCTTTGACAATTTATTCAATTGAATAAATACGCTCCTTTTTAAATAGGTATTAGGAATAGGTAAAAGTATACACTTGGTACTTTTTATAATGTTTCATGTTAAACATATAGTCTTTAACAGTTCTAAGTGTTCAGTGAATGAAAATAAACTTGTATTTAACTGATTTCAAATTCTCTAATGCATAAATTTTAACAGGCTAGACGTGAAGCTTAATAGAGAGGCATTTCCTAAACAAACTTTTTTCTTGTTCAATTTGAACAAAGCAAATCTGGAGAAAGTGAATTGTTCACAGATGAATTCACTTGGATTTTATTTTGAGAAAAAAATTTGCAGCAAGCTGTCTGCACCAGTCTTCTTAAAGCCTACTTGAATACATTTCTTAAATATCCAAATGTGTCTTAGAAATGGTGTAGTATTTTGAAGTAACATGTTACTAGTAATTGTATAAATGTGTGTGTGTTGGAGTAGGGGTGGAGAAAGAGGAAGGGAGAGGGGGAAATGTTATCCTATAACTGCACTGCTCCTCCCTTGCATTCTGCTATGCTCTCTTGAGTGGGAATGAAAAGAGTAGAGTTATGCCTCCCTGTAAAACGCACATATAACCCTCGATGAGTGGGTTCATGGAGATGTGTCTGTCTGTCACCAGTAGACACCTCCATGTTGCTGGGCTGAGGAACAACAGAGTGCATCTTGAGGGTTCATTGGACTTTCAGAGTGTTCGGCCTGATTCCTTCATCTGCAGGGGTCTCTACTACTTCTGTGGCTGTCCCTTCTCAGGCACAGCTGTGTAGCATCTCCTCTACACTGGACAATGTTCCGCAGTTTCCCGTGTAATAAAGTGGACACTTTCCCTGAGCCTTGGCCTTTGGAGACAGCCCAGTCATTTGACTAAGGCTGCAGGGAGACAGTTTATGCCAGCGAGCCAAAGACGAGTAGCACAGAAGCAACCACTGAACTATATGGGCACAACTTCCCTAAAGAGATCAGGGAGGAGGCTCCTGACAACCACACCTCTACGCATTATTATCCCGCTGAACATTTAATATAGATATGTATTAGCCAGATGTAACCTATATAAAAACAGGGAATGACATTGAAATGCTCCTTCCCTTATTTCCTTACCTTTATAAAACCCTGCCTCAACTTCAAGACCCAGTTTAAATGCCACCTGCTTCATAATGACTTCTCAGAGCCTTAAATAGAATAAATGGATTCTCCTCCAAAAATCCATAATATTGTCTGGGCCTCTGTTATTGGACTTTTAGCAGGTGCTCTGTATTTTCATTGAGTACGTGTCATCTTTGTCCTCTAGAGCAGGGCCTGTCTCTTTGATGTTTGCTTCCCTTGCCCACCCCACTCCAAATCACACAGAAGAGTGCTTTGCATGTAGTAGACGTTCAGTAAAATATCATTCATGTTCACATTCAACAACCCGCACGTTGTGCTTCCAACGGTTAGCCTTTGATAGTGGCACTGATCGCTTTCAGTCTCATATAATCTATGCCATGTACATCTTTTCTGCCAACTGGCAGTTGAGGTAGGCTTCTAAACTTGATTTTCGGTTCTATTCAGGATTAAATACAAGTAAATTAACTTCTAAACCAAAAGGTCCTTGAGGGAAATATCCACTTCATGTATCATTTTTGTATCCCACAGAGTTGCTTAATACAGAGCTTTTAACAAAATAGATATTCAGTGTTTGTGGAACTAAACTGTTAAGTCCGGAATACCTATAAAACTCACATGGAGCCTCTCAACTGCTGCGCATGCATTTCTTATGTATATTTCTCATAGAAAGTTAATGTACCAGGAAGACTTCATTAAGTTTTCATTATGCTTTAACTCTAAAAAGGTATTGACATGGTTTAGAAGTCATTGATCATTAGTCACAAGATGCTGCTAATCTTTCTACCTGAGTAAAACAAATGAAACTACCCAGGTAAAAAATTGGTCATCACTTAGTCATTCCTTCAGAAGAATTCCTACACTATTTTTAAAGATATGCATACAATGACCCCTGCCTAGATTCCAATTTTTCCTAGCCAATCTGTGAGAAAAAGGCAGAAATATTATCAAACTTTGCCAGATCAAGTAAAAAAAAAGTCAATGAAATTTTTTGCAATAGATAGAATGTCATAAAAAATTGATGAACACAATTATGTGTTAGTAATTCTGTCATTTTTTAAAGAAAATAGTCTTATAAGGAAACACAAGAATTACAGTAATTCAACAGTGATATTAACAAAAGCAACTGACTGAGTGTAGAAGGACTGGGGTCCAGCTATTGCCATATCCTGGGCACATCCCAGTTACCTTGCAGCCAGGATGGGGTCATGTATCCTGACATCACTTCTAGTTAACAGACACAACCCATGATTCCTTGCCACCCTACTGCGAAATACATATTCCTAAAGAATAGCTAACTCGATCATTCCATACTCAAAAATCTTTACTAGATACCTCTTGTCTGTAAAATTGCAAAAACAGTTATGATTAACAAGGGCTTTAAGAGTTCATCGCTTTGATCAAACCCACCTTCTCCTTAACCCGTATTTCCCAATTCCCTCAAATATACAAATGCCAGGCTGGACAGCTGACTTCCAACTTTATTTTGCATGTTGCCCATTCCATGGCCTCTGCCGAAAACATTTTTCAACCTGAGGTATGCCTCGCCGGCCCTGAAGCCTTTTCTAAGTTCCTCAACTATACTTTCTCAGAGTCCACACTACTATAATGTATAGTATAATGAAGTTCTTCGCACACTGATTTATATTAGAGGTATTCAGATTTGGGGTGGGGGGGCTCTCCCTCGTATTATAATATCTTTGAAAGGAGCCCTGTCTTGGATTTTTGTCTTTCCACAATATCTACTACAATGTCTTACTCATTGTGGATATAAACCACATAATCCTTAAGTCAACAAATAAGAACACACAGCACCTTGGAGGGCACAATATACACAGAGGATGTATAGAAGCTTAGAATGAGAATATTATATGGTGATCACCACATTTATCTCCAACATGTGACTCCCTTGATAAATCAGATAGTAGGGTGCACTGTTATATATTTAATTTTAAACAGAAATGGTAGGTTACTCACACTCATTTGGCATTAAACAAGGGTCTGTTTCCTATTCCTGTTGAATTGATCATCAGAAAGCACCTGGATTTAGACACAGTCTCTGATAAATTGGAGGACAATATACTTTCCTTCCAGTATTTAAAGATCCTGCATCAGTAAGATATAGATTAGCCATTTCCATCTAAAAGGAGGCTCCAATCTGGCCAAACGTAAGGGGGATTCCGTAGAGAGGGCACCCCGGCTCTGGGGCACAGAGGACAGCCAGGCCTCTCATGACTTCCACAGTGAATCTATTGTGAAGGTTGGATCTGCATCTCCAAGGACACCATGGGAATAGAATTCATTTACTTCCAGAAGTGGTTTCTTTGTCCTCCACACTCCATAGCACCAGCCATGTTCAACTAGAATAGTCAAGTGCTCATATGCCAGCACAGTCTGGAATGAACAGAGGAGAAAAACACATTCAACAGATGACACAACTGATCTCTGCAGAAATCCAGCTGAATGCCAAGAGAATTAGACCAGTTCTGGGCTTTCACTGCACTAGCTTCCGGAAAAAATAGAATGTGGCTCTCATATGTTGGTCAATTCTATAAAGTAGAAAAACTCAAATGCAAGTGAAGAGAAGGGCCACCTATGCCTACTCACCATTTTGGTTACGATGCGGTTCAGTGGAGTCATTCATTCAACAGTGGCTGGCGAAGCACCGCGAGACGTGGGAGCAGAATACTTAGAACATAATACGCACAATTAATATGCATTCTGAAATCGTCGTTGTCATAGGTTTTTTCCTTAAGCTTTTTTTTGCTATATATTGTTACTTTTCCTCTTCTGAATTAAAGACATATTTTGCTGTAGGGTTTGCATATAAGAATCTGTAAGTAGGGCGCCTGGGTGGCTCAGTTGGTTAAGCGACTGCCTTCGGCTCAGGTCATGATCCTGGAGTCCCGGGATCGAGTCCCGCATCGGGCTCCCTGCTCGGC
>NC_138373.1:95464061-95518965 GCF_054177405.1 Leptonychotes weddellii
TATGTGATAACTGGCTCCTGTTTAGAACCATTTGGGTTCCATTTCATTGTTAATGTGTGCATGAATGTTATGGTGTCTCTTTTACTTTTTGTCTGCTAAGATAGTGAGTGAGTGTGAATGGACAAATGTCTTATTCTCAAATTATACTTCTTTCTCTCTAAAGGCATGAGAGCAACCTTTAAGTACCTGCTTACAACATTTGTTTTGTATGTTGTGGGGGGAGGAAGGACCGTATATGGGGTCAGTGTAGAAGAAATGATATGTTTAAATTACGACATCCAAACGCATCAATAAACAACCACAGAGATTTCACTTCCACCTTCCTATGCATCTGATAAGTTATTTTTCTCTTTTTTCTAAAATATTTTTTACAACCAAGACACTTACAAAAATGTGCATATTCCTGAAAAATTGAGTAAGCAAAGAAAAGCTAGGAAGAGATATTATATGAACAAAATTAGAAATGGAAGACTATGTTGAAAAAGAGCAAATATGCTCATTTGCTTCGGTCAGATTAATATAATAATAACATCATTATCTTTTTGTGTTTGAGCAGTGTTCCTCTTAACACTGGGTTCTTCCCCTGTCTTCATTCCACTGCCATAGTCTTGCTCTATGTCTGGACAATTATAGTGCTAACTAGCCTCTCTCCCTGCCTCCAGTTCACTGTGGAATTGGTGATGAAGAAGAGAAGGATGTGAGAAATGTTTATTTAAGACAACTCCAATTTCCTGCCAACTGTTTATTTTTAGAATCTCGCCCAGTGATACTTAAATATAGCTTAAGTTACAATGTCACAGTGTTTTCACTAAATACATGCATGACTCCTTTTAGCGTTCTTTTTTAAAATAGCCTTGGTTTCAATGCCATTATCAGTTCATTATCAGGGTATTGTTTGTTTCATTGTCCAGCATGACTGTCTGATAAAATCCTTAATTATTAAATATCTGATAATACTACCCAAACTGCTTTAATTACAGCACACTTTGTGCCTTGTTTTATTACATTTCATGCCAGAATGAACCTGGCCAGGATCTTTAATAAGGCCATATTAAATCCAGGCTAGAGGTTAAAACTCATGAGGCAGCCTTGATTCTCTGCCTATTGTGTAGAGAATCTCATCAGAAAAGCCCCAAACTTCATTAAAGACCGCTGGATGTGGGCCCTCCTATATTACCATTTACTTTAAGGGCTATCACTCAGGGGTAATTATTGGTGTGCTCCTCATGATCCCTGTTATATTAAGGCAATTTCTACACCTAGGTTAGGCATTAATACCGCCATTATCTCCAACACAAATCCCCTGACAGTTAGAAAAGCAGGAGAAATTACAGACGGATTAATCTCTAGTGCCCGTCCAAAAAGAAAACCTTCCCCTAGAGGATAGGGAAGGCTATGTTGAACTCAGTTAAGCTGTGTTACATGTAATGAAAAAGAGCCCCCTGTGCCTGCCTCTGTCGGAGACGTTAGATGACCCTTTCTCAACTTGTCAATATCCCTTTTGGCCTTTCCTTCTCTCCACTCCTACAAGGCTACTCTGAGTCTCATGGCATCTTTAAATGATTATGTTTGTGCTTAAAAAAAGAGAGAGAGAGAGAAACAACTGAGCTTATCCATGTGGGAAGGCTGGACAAAGTAATCCATTTCATACAAAAAGCAGAAGAAAAAAAAGAGCCCAGTGTTTTCATAAATCCTTTATATTTCCAGTGTGTTTTTCCAGATGTGTTTGTGGGTCTCTCACCATGAACCATGCCTCAAAAAGCAAATCCTAGAATGAGGACAGAGAACCCCACTATGCATAAAGGAGTAGGAAGACAAGAGGATGCAGCGACTTGGCAGGTCATCCCCAGTGCACCCTGCTTCTCCTGATAAGGATACCTTTGACAGTGGCTGATGCTGCTGTCGACGCACCTCTGTGCATGCTGCAGAATCACTGGGCTTTGGGAAGGAATGATAAGGAACACAATGAATAACTAACAAAGCTCATTTGATGAATGCAGTCATTTGCGGTACAGCGAAAAATAGCTTTGCTCCTGACGGGAGAGTGGCATACCTAACCACAAATATTATTTGTATCCTTCAATGACATATAAGGGCAATAGTAGACAGGGTGAGAGTTTGGTGGGCAGGAAGTCTTAATTTATTACATTGTAATAGTGTAGAAGATATTGACCCAGAAAAGAATTTTTTTAATGCTGTTGGATTCAAAAACAAATGAGTTTTTCTGGGTTTGAAGAAAATATTTGTAATAATATCTTCTTTCAAAAACCATTAGAGTTGAGATCAATATCCCATGTGTCCTTTATATAAAGGTGTTAAGGGACGGGTCACAGTTGAACTATTTGCCTCCGTGCTACCGAAATGCTGTTTCTCCTCACTTTATTCCTGTCCTACCCAATAGGACAAAATGAAAGGAGGTTTTTTTGAGTGTACAAGGTTGAATGTGAGGGACTTTTGGGGTTCTGAACTCTTTCAGAGGAAACAGTTAGATATATTTATCACTATGATGTGGTTTTAGCCATTTGCCCAGAACACAGAAGTGGTTTGCAAGTTGACTAATCCACTCTCACCTTACCACAAACCAGAAATATAAAACTGTGACCCTCAGCCAGCCAGGAGCTGCAGCTTCACCCCTAGTTTTGATCTACTGTCTAGTGATAAGGGGTAGCTCCTAAGTCATAATGCAGAAAGCCCCAGGGAGCTCTGCACTTTCTCGCCAAGTAGTAGCAACTATCAAGTGAGAAATCACTGATTCCACAAGTCATTTCTAATTCATCATGTGTTCCCTTTTTTGTTGGTGAATTAGTTGCTATTCTGACTGCAAGTTTCTTTTCCCTTTTAAATGACTTAAGTAGTGTATACCTTCTATAACTTCTGATGATAACATTCAGTGAATAAATATATGTGAACACCAACCAAGTGCCACATATTGCATTTCACTGATGGAAAAATTGAGATGACATCCCTCTTCTAATGGAGGAAGAAAGAGCATACAAATAATTACAATGTAAGGTGAGTGATGCTGTCATTGAAGTATGGGCAAAGTACCATGAGAGCACAGAGAAGAAAGGGACAATTTCAGAGAATATGCAGCTGATCCCCAGAATTGCAGAATCTAAAAATGAGTCAGTGAATATGTAGAAAGACCTCCCAACTTAAGCACCTTTCCCTTGGATAAAGTGATTGGATCAGAAAATGTTTGGGAAAATCTTCCATGGATTTAGATGTACATTAGAAGGAAACTCTTTTTCACCTATAGAAATAAGGGAGTGTTTTCCTGTAAAAGACTCCAAAGTATTGTTGCTCTCTATATACCAAGCCAAAAACATTGAGTTAAATATGAACTAACTGAACATCAAAGATAGGTATTCTTTTTTTTAAGATTATTTATTTATTTGAGAGAAAGAGAGACAGAGAGCGAGCAAGAGCTGGGAGGAGGGGCAGAGGGAGAGGGAGAAGCAGACTCCCCACTGAGCACGGAGCCCGACGTGTAACTCGATCTCAGGACCCTGGAATCATGACATGAGCCAAAGGCAGACGGTTAACCGACTGAGCCACTCAGGCACCCAAAGACAGGTATTCTTGACTGAACTTTAACTACAAAGGAAACCACCAGAAAGACTCAAATGTTCATTTCCTTTGCTAAAAGTGTACTTTCTTTGCTTGCTCCCATTTATCCACTACAAATATATTATGCTTAAGTAATAGCCACACTTCCCTAAATAAATTATTATCCTGTTTCTTCCTTTTGTGGTGTAGGAACTATGATTAGCATTTTTAAACTTTCTGGGTCTTTTCTCCCCACAAATGTAACATACACTTACTATAATGCAACCTTTGCATAAATGCATAACATACAAACTAAATGTATTCCATAATTTCTTTCCCTAATCTACAGTGACTCATTAGAAATAATCAGGATCAATTCTATCACAAACAACCTAGTAAATCTCTTTTTGCTCCCTTTTGTTTTTTGCCTTTGATTTTTGTTAGTCATCGGACCTGGGGCTGAGTCATAGCTGTCCTTTCCTTAGGGATATTGTGGTACTAGTTTTCCAGAATTTCACAATGGGACACTAAGTGAAGAAGTAGTTCTCTTCAGAACTGGGGGTTGGGAGGGATGGGGTGGCTGGGTGATAGACATTAGGTAGGGTATGTGCTATGGTGAGCGCTGTGAATTGTGTAAGACTGATGAATCACAGACCTGTACCTCTGAAACAAATAATACATTATATGTTAAAACAAAAGAAGAAGAAGAAGATAGCAGGAAGGAAAGAATGAAGGGGGGGAAATTGGAGGGGGAGACGCACCATGAGAGACTATGGACTGTGAGAAACAAACTGAGGGTTCTAGAGGGGAGGAGGGTGGAGGGATGGGTTAGCCTGGAGATGGGTATTAAAGAGGGCACGTACTGCATGGAGCACTGGGTATTATATGCAGACAATGAATCATGGAACACTACAACAAAAACTAATGATGTAATGTATGGTGATTGACATAACAATAAAAAATTTAAAAAACATAACATAATAAAAATAAATAAAATTTAAAAAAAGAACTGGGGACAGTGTTTAGTAAACTGAGTTTCCTTCTAAATATTTTAGTAACATCATGTTGCCTAACTAACCAGCTACAGATTAAGGTCTTTGAAAAAAAAAAAAAAGTATGCTGAGAACAGCTGAGGAATTACAAAAGAATTACCTTAATTAGTGAAAGAGCTAGATGACTTGATATTAGCCAAAAGTATAAAATCAAAGACTATCAACTTATCTTCTTGCTAGTGGCTTGTCTATGTGTATCTCATTCCAAATGTGCATAAATTATTTTCTAACTTCTAATTTGCCTACCAGTGAAAAAATAAATAGTTTGAGTTAAACACATTGACTTGTATTGTCATGTTCCTCCTACTAAGTAGACTCTGTCATAATTTTTGAAAAATTTCTGCCTAAAATTTGGATTTTTTTCCCTTTATGTTTCACATTAATCAGTCCAGATCCATCTCTTGCTGCTGTTAGTGTGTCTGCTAATTCTTATGTGCCACAGACTAGAAAATCAGATGAAATCTTATTAAACTGGTCTGTAAAATAAGAGTATATCGGCTCAGAGTTAGATCTTAGAGATTCCTCTTTGCATCAGGCCTTGTCATTTGGCACAAGGAGTTTCTGACATTTATTTTCAGGGTCCTTCCGAACTTATTTCTGGGTCTCTACTGAGCTTTTTATGAATTTGCCAGAAATTTTCCAAATTCCTTCTGGATTTTTGGCTATAATTGAGATCTCTACATACAATCTTTCACCAAGTTCCATAATTAAATAAATCACTTTCACTCTTAACCAATTGGTGATAATGGTGATATGAGAGGTCCAAATTACTTTGATAAAGATGCTCCTCATGGAAGAAAAAAAAATCTGGGATTGGGTAGTCTCTTTTACTGGCAGGAGACCTTCCTCCATGTGATTCGGGGACCCAGGCTCCTTCCATCTTGTATCTCTGTCCTTCTCCCAGCGGCTTCAGTATTCTTAGCTTCCAGCCCATAGAGAAGGAAAAATAGGAGAATAAAAAAACCCGACCCACTTCTTAGAAGTCCTGACCAGAAACAATAGAGATTTCTTCTTCTCTTACTCTGTTGGTGATAACAAGCCACATGACCACACTTGGACACAGTGGAGGAGTCAGGAAGTGTAGTCTCTGGCTCAGCAGCACCCCAGCCACAATCCCACACCGGGAGAGGGGGACATTTTGGTGGAGAGCTAGACATCTTAGCCATAGGTAATAAACAACCTAGGAATCAGGGGAGATGTACAAATAGATAAGACTATGTATATAGAATAAAGTCATCTAGCTCTACCAGCATGCAAATTACCTACTTAGCAACCCTCTTGATTGAATTAATCATGTGCTCTGAGTATTGTTTCCAGGAGTGGTGATGGTTTGCAGTGACCCCCTCCCAATAAGAAAGCTGCCTGTGTAGAGCTGTGGTGACAAAGAAACTCTCTTACTGACAAAATGCACCCATGTGGCAGCCTGCATGAAACAACTCAGATGTTATTAAAATATGCACATAGCCCAAGAACAAGAGTAATTTTTGAAACTATTTTTTCTTCTCTTGCTAAAATTATTTAAATATGTTTATTTGGTTTAGCTCTTTATTGTTATACCTAACAGGTGATTCAAGGAGAAATGTGAAACTCAGTCACTTTCTAAAATGAATTAGTTCTGTTGCCACATCTGAAAATATATGAGGGTGGCTGAATTGAGCTTTCAGAAAGGATTTTTTCTTTACTTTAGCAGAGAGGAGGATTTATCTATTGCTTTGTTTTTTGTATCATTGCCTTCTAGATAGAAGGTATTTAATAAATATTTGATGAATTTAAATAGGCCTTTTGATGATGCTGATGATGATTGTGATGATTTTTACAGAAACTCAGAGATAGTTGTATGGATTAATGAATGGAGGTTGAAATTGTTTTAGCTCTTATGGTGACCTATATCATCATAATAATAGTCATTATTGTGATTATTATAGAGTGATGATTATAAACATAAATCACTGATAAAAACATACCAAGAATATATTTCATTTAAAATAGAATGTGCTGCTTTTATAAAAATTTCTTTATAGAAGTCCATTTGCTTTAAGAATACATTTTAATACTTAGGATCCCTTTAAGCATAGTTAATTGTATTTCTAATAAACTTCAGTACAAATGATAGGTGACAAATTATATCATCAGTAAGTCAGTTCAAGGAATAAAAAGTACATCCATTTAATAACTATTATTCTGTAATACTTATTAAAAAGATCCAATTCTATTTGAAATATTTCCTATCACACAGTGCTATTTGTTGATCAACTGTGACAGAAGATGATAGGTAGACTTTCATGGATAGATATTATTTTGCTAGGGCACAATTCACCTCCTCAGTAATATGAAAAACTAATGCGCTTTCTTTGGAATTATTTTAAAAGGAAGTATTACAGGATCATCCTCTCTCTCTCCCTCTGCCTCCCTCTTTCTCTCTCTCTACCATGATTTGTGTTAAGATAACATTAGCTAACATTTACTGAGTTTTTACAAAGTATGCCAGGTGTCCCTCTAAGAGTTTTAAACATATTAACTCATTTGATCTTCCCAACAGACACATGCGATGGTAGTAATATCACTTCCATTGTAACAGGGAGGAAACTAAGGAATGGAAATGTTAAATAGCTTGCCCATAGTCTTCACACTGCTAACTGGTAGAGTAGAACTTGAACCCAGGAAGTTAAACACCAGAGGACTTGCTCTGAGCCACACTAAAGCTGCCTCTCTATTCAGAACAAGCAAAATAGTGATGTTAAGGTATTTTTTACATAATAATTTTTGCAACATAGCTAAGTAAGCACGGTACTACTGAACAACTAATAATCACATGGAATGCGTATGTATCCCATTACTACATATAAAAGACAGAAATAAAAGTAGCCATTGTTTTTCTTGATTTGAAAAGTGTTTTTTTGATTTTAGAAGACTTTTAGAACAGTTAATACTTGAGGGAAGGGGGACAGTTGTGTTATTTTAAGCAGTCTTATAAGTTAACTGAAATAGTAAGATTTTTTTTAATTAAAGCATCCTAGACACCACTAAAAATATGTTCAGTTGAACCATATAAAGTCATGGTTTTAGTGGGTCAAAATAGTAACATATTGGCAATTCCACATGATTCATCCATTGCCAACTGAATAGCCCAAGTATTTATTAAATGGTGGGTCAGAAATACTGATGAAGAAATGCAAAGATTCAAAAGGAATAATATGTGGTCCTGGTCATGAGGTTTTCAACGTGAATGTGGGAACAAGGCATACTTACCTGTAAATGGAAATTATAGCCCTCAGGAGATCATACAGAGTGAAATCACATCCAGCTACGCAGCCTAGAAAGCTTTCCCTATAAAACCAGTAGAGGCACAAGGGCAGGAAGAAAGCTCCCACCCTTTTAGAAAGGACCTTGTAACTTCACTGTCCCCCTAAAGAACACTTCTGTGTGCCTGCCTTATTTCAGTAGCCTCTGCCTATAGGCCCCACAGAAGCTGCACACACTCTGAGTCTTTCACCCTGATTCAGGCTTGCACTGTTGCTAACAACTGCAGTCATGCACTTACCGACTCCTGGTGGGGCACTGGTAACCTGCGCCAATCCCCAACCTCGGTGCCTCCTTGTCTCTATCTCCTGTATTCACTGGCGCTGTCCCCAGTACCCAGGCAGATGCCTTGATAGGATTCATCCTACCAAGTGGTCAGGTTATAAATATCATATAATAAAATCTTTCAAAGTGACCAAAACAGTTAGTGTTGTAATCTGAAGGAGTGAGGGTCTTTGAGAATCAAAGTATTAAGAGAAAACTTCACTGACATGGGTAAGCTTTGAATGCAGTTTTGAACAACTGGTAGGCAGAAATGGGATGAATGAAAAAGTGAAAAAATATTCAGGCTGTGGAAAGAGTGGAGTGAAGGGAGCAGCACAGAGGGGTACATGGCCTGCAGAAGGGATAAGAGATCATCCAGCTGGAGCAAAGAGTTCACGTAGTTAGAGATAGAAGAGAAAATGGCTTAAAACAGTTTGTGTCAAATCCTCAGTGTTGGGCTGAGGGTGAGTCACAATTACTCCTAGCCACCACATTCTGAGCACCTGCTAAGTACCAGGTATTTGACCTACGACTTCTCCAATTGTAGTGAATTAGAGAAATGAATTATCAATTATGTAGATAACAAGTCGAGATCCAGAGAGGGTAAGGGTCTTACCAAAGCTGCATTTTAAAATTATTTTCAATTAGTCACTTTTAAAACATTTACTGTATAACAGGTTTAGATCTGAGTGCTTAACAAAAATTAACTCATTTAAACTATGCAATAACCTAATGAGGCAAGTACTTGCATTATTATTGTTTTCATCTTCTGTTAAGAGTTAAATGAGATACCTAGGGGTTACCTAACTTGCTTGAAGTCTCACAGTTTATAAATGGTGGAGCCAGGATTCAAATCCAGGAAACCTTGTTCCAGGGTCTGTGTTCTTACGTGTTCTGCTAATAGTCGTAAAACCGAGGGGTAGAGAGACACCAAAGGTTGTGAGCAGGATAATTACACAACCAAAGTGGCATGTACGTATTATTAAATACTTAAATGGGAGGTCGGGTGGAAGATTACATCTATAATTTTAATCTGCGTTGATTGAGGGTTAGGTTAGGATAGTATTGGTGAGGACAAAAAGAGAAAAAAAATGTGAGAAATATTACAAAGAAAGAAGCAATTGTGAGAACTAATTGGATATGAAAGTTAAGTGAGAAGGAGTGAAATACGATTCTGAGGATGTCCGTCTGACTAGCTAGAATTATGATACAACTATCTGAAATAGAAAAAAATTGCAAGAAACATTTTGTATCTGATTTTGTGCCCAGGCTGGAAAGTCCAAGTAGAAGTATCCAGTGAACCACAGGAGATAGATACCCCAAGGGTCCATTTTGTATTTAATGTGCTTATATTACATTCCATAGTGTGTTTGTGGATCTGTTTCTCCTCCCTAGAAGTGATTTCTAGGCTCTCATCCCTTAGATTCATCAATGCCTAGCACTGGACCTGGTAACATAGTAGATGTTCAATAAGTATGATAGAATGAATAAGAATTACATAGATAATAATGATAGCTGCAGCCTTGAGTCTTTAAAAAAAATAGCAGAGAAATGAGGCCCAAAAGCCCGATTTCTTTCTTCTGGAGATTGTAGTCTCAGCTCTATATTTTCTTAATAGAATCTAAAACTTGCAACCTATGATATTGTAGAGTACAATAAATCACTGGGCGTTTAACGAAATATTACCTTAGAATTCTCTTAATGGTTTAGTAGTTGGAATCGATACATGCCTATTACTTTCGTTTCTTTAATTATGTTTATCTAGAGCACTTGATTGCAAGGCTGTAAGTGGTGTGGAAAAACAAATTCTTTGCAGCTCCAAATGGTATTGTAGGAAACTCTCAGAAGAACATGCATGTACTAAAAGTGACTCTTAATCCTTGATTATAAATAGCAATGCGTTTTGACGCTGTAGTCTCCTGAATCTAAAGCACTCTGAAAAGCAGACTGATGTGGTTCAAATTTTATTTAGTTATTTATTTAATGCATAATGTCATGAGAAGTATGATTCCTCCTCTATGCTTATCATGTTTGAGATATGTTAGAATCCTGGAATTCCTGAGTTTTGAACAGAATACTTACAGGGCCTTTTCTACTTCATTCCTTTTGCTCTTTTCTCCCTCTGTTTTCATGTTTTGGCCTCCAGGGGTTTATGTTGTCTGTACCATTCATTTGATATGTGCCACTTGGTATTTTAAGCTATCCTTTCATGCACAGAGAATTTCAGCTCCTTGAGGAAACGGTGTCTCAAGCTTGTAAAGATTCTTCCCAGTGCCTCCAACCCACATCTCTACCACACCTGCACACACACAGAACATGACCGAATGCCATTAATGGTTGACAGCCTTTTGAAACCAGTCTTTTAAAGCCCCCTATACATTGATTATTGTGATTGTACTAACATTGTACATAAAGAAAGAAACAAGATATTGAAAGGAAAATTGTAGAAATGTGGTTGAAAAACAAAGTCCTTTCAGGGATTGTTGTTACAACACAATTTCTATACATATTTGTTTCTCTTTACTAGGTTGACTTTGAATTTATAATAGGTGATGATCTTTGCAAAATTGACTGAAATGATTCATTTTCATAGTATATACACATTGCTAAAGAACCAGCTTAGCAAACCAGGAGTAGAATCATAATTAGAAATTAAAATTAGGAGTTTTGTATCTCATCGTAAGTTGTTGGATGAGACCTAGAATGAACTGGTGTTTAAGTGTCATCCCTTATACTGAATTAGGGGACCACTCCAAGGACCTTTGTACTTAACAGTGCTTCATCCATTCAGTCCTCTTCCAATGTTTGTTTTTGCCAGGCATCAAGGGCTATACTCCCTCTTCTTCAGACTCCTCCTCTCCCAGGAACAGTTAAAGCCTTTGGACTACTCGGAGAGCTTTGTTTGCTTTATTTGTAAAAAACTCCTCTTACCCAGGTGTTTCACTCTTATAGGAAGGTGCCACCTTGTTGACAGCTCTGATAGTGAAGGAAAATTGACAAGTCTGAACACCTAATGTCCTCAGACTACCTGTTAATGATTGTGGTGCCCATGCCTGCCTGGCGGCCTCAATCTCCAATTAAGCATCTGTGGAAGCTGGAAAGCAGGCCTCTTAATTGGGAAGCTGAAGATGCAAGGCAGGTTGCAATTTCTGCCAAGACATGTATCAGTCTGGCCAAGCTTCCATCCCTGGCTCTCACACTTGCATTTGTGTTTTTGTGATTCAGCAGTCCCCCAATTTTGCAAGATAGGGAGGTTATTTGGCGAACAGCTGAATATGCGAAATTATTTTTCATGAGGAACTTTCAGCTCCATAAATAACCTCCTACCGAATCAGGATCTGTGACGAATTTAGTCCTAATTGCACCTTATTCTCACTCTTCCCCCACAGCTCCCATTAAGATATATCGTCTAGGACACATGCAGGAGATCTGTTTGTAGCTATCTTTTACATAGAACTGATTGTTTAATTGCAGATTAAAGATTAATGCAAGTATAATGATTCCATGAGGACACTTCAGACAAAAGCATTCTGCATCAGGCTGCCTGCCTCCATTTTTCAATTTGACCATAAATTTGGCTGGGAATTAAATAGTAAGTAGCCGTGATTGCAACTCTGGTCTCTGAAGGCACTCACGGGAATGAAAATAAATGAACAGGCTCTCACACAAAGCATGTTTCATTATGGTCATTAGTGGGCAGATTCTCAGCAGTATTGAAGGTGAAATTGTCTAGAAGAGATGTTGGCACATGTCTGTTAAGAATAGCTAAAAAGTATGGTGAAAAGTATGGAAGTGGTCTTGTTAGGGAAGGATTGCAGCATACATTTTGGAGCTTAATTCCAAGAAGTTTGTTACTATTGCTTAAAAGGTTTTGGGCATTAGCAATTGGTTATTTGTGCTACAGAACCACATATATGTAAGCTTATTTTGTATAGTTTCAGAATTGGTATGGCGTAGAATATGTACATAAATATAAATGATGGTTATTTGGCAAATACACCAACTCTGCATAAAACAGCCAAATAAAACTCTTGGAGGTAAATGTGACATCATATGAAAAGTCCACAGGGGCTTTTACCATATATGTGGTAATGATTTTGACTGGGAAACGCTTATCTTAAAAATTCTCTTACGTTTTTCAAGCAAGAGACAGTTTTTCCTTAAACCTTTGGCTTTGTGACATGTTGTTCATCCATTGTGAGAATGAGATTAAATTTATTTCATCATTTTGTTCTCTTATCAGTGAGCAAATTAACCTACATGACTGTAAATAAGAGGACAATTACGAATTTAGTCCTAATTGCTGCTCTCGTCTTTTTTCTTGACCACTGGCTCTGTGCCTCCAAATGACATATTTCATCCCATAGGTACTTTGAATGATATTACACCATGAACCATGTTAATTAAAGATCCCTGTGCATATACTAGTTTATTTGAATTATTTGGGAAACTGGTTTTCTCAAAAATTCTATACAAAAGAATACACATTTAATAGAAAAGTTACTTCAAGACCAGAGGCTGTTCCTATTATATGTTAATATGTTTTAAAACATTCTTACCTGTTGATAATTTACGTGGAGCCAAGACAAATACTAACGTCTGACAAGACACAAACTTCCCTTCATGTTCTCCACAGTTTTAAAATCCTCTTACACGAAGGAACAAATACAACTGTGATAACAACAAGTGACCAATAATGAATGGGTCAGAAAAGCTAAAATGTTATGTAATCACAATGAGTTTGGTCCCTTTCACACACACACACACAGACACACACACACACAGATACACACACACACAGTTCCTAATATCCAGAGAGCTCACCTGGTGAAACTGATGGACCTATGCTAAAGCTTGATGAATATTTTGTTCGTACCACATTGCCTCAGAAACACACATCCATTGCCAAGATTTAACAGTTGGTAGAGAGGTTCCAAGTCAGAATTCTAAGGGAAAATGATAGTGTTTTTAATTTCTAATGAGTTAAGAAAATAAGGACCAAAGCAATCCCGACCTTGCTTCCCAAAATAAAAGCAAGCAATTGTGAAAAAACAAAACGTTTTTGTTTCTGTTATAGAACTCATTCAAATCTTCAACATTCAATTGACATGAAGATTTCATAATAAGAAATAATGACTTTTACCAATGGCATATTATTGAGATACAGTTGGGGACACCGGCAGATAAAAAGAATGTGATCATATCCTGACTTGGATGTGGGTATATGTTTTCAATTGATGCACAGAGGAAAGGCTGACTTCCCCTTGAGACTGGGGCAGTATTGATTTGTCAGGAAACTAAAGTAGATGACATGGTATTTTTTCATTTCTTTTACAGTCCAATAGATCAGTGAATATAGTTATGATAGTTATTATGATAATATATCTATCCATTTTTACTTGACTCCATTATTACTTCAGAACTCTACTATGCTGAGAGAATGATTGAGTAACTTCTCATGTGCATGGGATTATTTTATGAAAGAGGTTAACCAGCTGCTCACCATTTTCACTGAAGAGCAAGCAAGAAGAAATAGTTTAAATTGATGTCGCTGGTCTCTAAGTTATATGGGAATCATAATCATTGACATCATCATCTGTCCAAAACCTCCCTACACATGAGTTCCAGCTGTACATAGAGAAAAGCCCTTCCTCTCTGGAAAGGTGGTTAGGTGCCAGGAAAGCTCAACAAAAGAAATTCCAGAACACACATTTGTGTAGATCTCTTTATAGAAACATGAATATAGATATGTCCCTTTGTTGAAGATTTCAATAACAATTTTATATGAAAAGAGTCCAGAAAATGTGAGAAATGTGGGAATTAACATTGCACACATTAAAACACATTTTCCATCCTTAAAACCACTCATTGGATCCACCTGACTGTTCTATCCACTCTAACTTTCCTATTAAACATGAATGAACATCACTGATCCACAACTTTCTAAAACTAAATCAAATGACATACTGTAATTTCCATGAATCAAGATAGTTCATCTCTTGTGACCATGTAATTTTTTGCCTGTTTTATGTCTGTATGTTTCATGTTCATGATACATTAGCATAGGATTTTTCTTCTCTAAATTAACTATTACAATTAGAAATTCAAGGGCATGATCTTGGATATGTTAGCAATTCCTCTCTCGGTCACAATAGCCATCTCCTTTACCAGCCACCTGTTGAGAGAACAGCTGGCCTATTTATTGCCTCAGTGGCCTGGGTGTCCTTCTGAGGTGAGGCTAGTTTATCAATCCCATTCTAGTTTTGATCCTGTTCACAAGACACGAGTCTGACATTAGCCGACTACTAAGTCACCAGATGGCTGGGATATTATAGACAGTCCAGCTAAGTTGGAATTGAGATTTGGAATTCTTGGATAAAGTTTCCTCCTGCCCCTTTGTTTTATGTCTACCTATTATACTAAGAACTTAGATTTTTAGTGGAGTAACAGATCTTGCTGAGATTTGGATCCTTTTGAGAGTAATTGAATGGCAAAACATCATGCTCTGAAGGAATAAAGTTGTTAGCAAGTAGGTTTTATTTCACATCCCAGATGCTCTGTGTGAAAGTTTCCAATACCTTTGCACCTCTACACAGCGTAGCTTTAACGAAGGTAATAAATAAAAACAAACTAACAAAAGCAACATTGCTATTTAGTGGTTTCCCAATGTGAGGTCCCATTCCCAAAAAAGAAAACTTCCATGTAAATGTTATTATAATTTCTTAAGTCCTCCCCTATTAAGATATTCTTTCCAGATAGTCAACACAGAGCAAGATAGGGGAGGAAAAGTAGGAAGGGACACTCTGTTCAACTCAAAGGGCACTCTAGGTTGGTAATGCTGATATTTTGTAGAACGGGGAACAGATAAAATTTCAATAAGGAATAAGATGGAGAAGATAAAAGAGCTTTCCAACATGACTAAATCATTATTTTTTTGGTAGATTGAGAATTCTCATTCTGTCAAGCCAAGAGAACGTAAAAACCAAAATGAAATCTTAAGTTACAGATGTACATTTTTTCTAGTAGGTCGTATTTCAAAATTATCTTCATTTTGTTCTCCTCTGTGTAAATGAAGGTGAGCTGCACGTGAAGACATATGTGGTGGTGAAAGGATGCCTCCACGCACATGTACCCCAAAAGAGATCTATTCCACTACTTCCCACAGTGCCTCCTATTTCCACCATGACAGTGCTCCCCAGTGAGCTAAGTCATAATCTCTGTTTCTACCAGTGTCACCCATCAAAGGAGGAGCACCTCCTAGACCTCTCTTTTCTCTTTCACCCCAACTACCCATATGTAGACACTCAGCTCAGCAGCTTATTTCTCAAAACTTCAGATTCTCTTCTTTCCAACATAGCCTATAGAGTACTACCAAATTAATCTTAAGCAGGAAGCAACTTAAGCTTCTTTGCTTAAAACCATATTGCCTACACAACCAACTCCAACTCATTAACTTGGCATTTAACTCCTTGCAACTTACTCCTTACTACCTTTCCCTGTTCCCTCTACATTAAAACTTGAGTCTGGCAAATTGGTCTTATGACATGTAGTTTTCCTTCATGTGTGTCATTGATCCAGCCGTCTTTCCGTTATTTATTTCTCCTAGCAATCCTATGAGATTGGCAGTATTTTCCATTAACAGTTAAAGAAACTGAGGCTCAGAGGGGTTAAAGAGTTATCAAAATCAAGTAGGAGAGATGAGATTTAAGTCCATCTTATTATAAGGCGAAGGCCAGGGCATTTCCCATTGCACCTCAGCTGAGTCTCAAAGCAGAAAATTTTAATGATAGGGGCACCTCGCCTTCAGCTCAGGTCATGATCCCAGGGTCCTGGGATCAAGCCCCACATCGGGATCCCTGCTTGGCGGAAAGCCTGCTTCTCCCTCTCCCACTCCCCCTGCTTGTGTTCCCTCTCTTACTGTGTCTCTGTCAAATAAATAAAATCTTAAAAAAAAAAATTTTAATGATAGGTAGAGAAGGAAAAAAACCTAACCAGAATAGGATAGGGAGTACATCTGCTATCTAGTAAGAGGGGAACAAGGGACAGTACAAGTGGATTGGCTTTCTGACAGTGAGACTGCCTAGCAGGAAGTGGGGAAATCATGGCATCCATCAGAGTTTAGGCAAGGACCAACTCTATTGAATATTGAAGAGGTTTTAAAACTTTTCAAAATTATAAAATTATTTCTATTTATATAAACATAAAAATAACTCCTTGAGAAACTTTATTTTGACATTATATATATATGTGTGTATATATATATATATATATATATATATATATATATAATTTTGAGAAGCAGCCATGAAATAAAATTTTTCAGGAGATATAATTTATGTAGAATCTGAAAAATAGCCTGTATTTTGGCTGAGCTTTTAACTATTCTAAACATTTTATATTTTGTCCTCTTTGACAAAGTATAGATAGTAGATGTCCTCTATAACCAAGGTTTATGACTTTTCTTTATTTTTAAATTTTGTCTTTTAAGGTTATCCAAAAAGTAGCAATTTATTTTTGTTCTCTCAATAAGCTTAGATGAGACTTCAAAGAGAAGTATCTCAAAAAGAATGAAAAATAATATATGTCTCTTTTGAGATTTCTTTGGATTCTTATGGTGCCTTAGGACTTCTATAGAAGAGCAGCATCCTAAACATCTTTCTTTTTTCTTTCTCTTTCTCTTTCTCTTTCTTTCTTTCTTTCTTCTTTCTCTTTCTTTCTTTCTTTTTTTTGAAGCAATTGGGGAGGAGAAAGGAGAGGGTGGCTGAGATTCCTCCAACCTCCCCATCTAGATAGCTTCAGAGAAGTGTGTAGAATTGATGTATGACATGCTGTTCCTTTGTAAAAGCATCAAAAATATTAAAATACTACTATTATCTGTGCTTGGCCTCAAGCTTCCTTTAATGATCCTCCCAGATCTTGCAGGAAGTCAGACTAAATCGAATGTATGAGTTCAAATGGTAGCAACACAGTGACAATTAATGGTTCTTGTCAGGATCCTTACATTATGGCATCTAACTGCTAGTCTTTTTTCTCTCACTCAAAGGTTCTTGGGAAGCTTATTAAAAAATCTCATCTTTGCTCTGATATGCCCTCTCAAAAGAAAAAAATAAACAACTAATCAAGTAGGAATCCTTTGTGGCTTAATTCAGAGTCCAGTAGCACACACATTGCATTTATCTGAATAAAGCCCTCTTTATCTGCCATTTGAACTTATATCGTTTTCATTTAAATTTTGGGGGCTCTTTTTTTCAGGGGACCTTCCACGTGTTCATTTTTTATTTTTGTTAAATTTTAGTCTGTCTCCCACTCTGAAAAAAAATACATTTTTAAAGTATCTAAATAGATGAAAATCACTCAAGAGTTTCTGTGTAAGATCCTGCTCTTTCTGTTAGACCCATCAGAAAAGTTTAACAAATTATTTTTAAAAGAAAGAGAATAATGATCTGTATTATATAGCAGATTCATGAGTGTCCTATAGCAAAACTGAAGAAGTGTTATTCCTCATAAGTAGGTTTTTTGGCCCTGGTATAATGTGAAAATGAGAAGAGATGTTTGGAAATACTCAATCCTAAGAGATCAAAGCAAATCCATGTGAATTTTTTACCATAAACCTACCTTAATCAACACTGCAGGATTGAAGAGGTCATTTACATTTGCTAGCTTCTTTCACTAAAACCAAGTAACTTGACATTGTCAACCTCAGGGCCTTTCCTCATTTTAGTACAGTAATTCGGAGTTTTGGTTCAAATCCTAACTCATTGTGAACTAGCTCTGTGACTTGAGATAAATCACTTAAAATTGCTGCATCTGTTTCTCACCCACCGAAAAAGTGTATAATAGAAGGATCATCCCACCACAAGGAGCTTTTTTATGGATTACATGGTTATTGCATATAAGAAAAATTTAACACTTGTTGACTAGTAAGTTCTAAATAAGTGTGAGCTATTAGAATTATTATTTTCCATATTTTTGTCTCACTTAAGATAACCGTGACCAAACCAAGGAGTCCAAAGTTCCAGTAGATTTCTGTTACCCAAATTTGCTACAAGTTTGACTGTATAACTTTGGACCACTCCAACCCCTATGATTCTGTTTCCTTAACTCTAAGGTGAAGTTTTTGGTCCAAATATTCTTTGAGGGCACATTAGCACTTTATTCTGAAATCATCATAAGACAATAAATACCAGAGAAAAGAATGTGGTAGATCAGGTGTTCCTTCACCCCAGTCCACCGGTGACTTTTTGTGTTCTTTCAGACTGTTAACCTCCCCTGGCCATCAAAGCCTGGTCCCTACCATGCTCCTCAAGTCTGACTCCCTAAGCACATATCTCATGCCTCAAACCTGACACCTTCTCCCCAAGCCCAGCCTCCCCTTGGAAAAATGTACTTATCCCAGATCCAGATTTCTTTTTTTTTTTTTTTAAGATTTTATTTATTTGACACACAGAGACACAGCGAGAGAGGGAACACAAGCAGGGCGAGTGGAGAGGGAGAAGCAGGCTTCCTGCTGAGCAGAGAGCCTGATGCGGGGCTTGATCCCAGGACCCTGGGATCATGACCTGAGCCGAAGGCAGACGCTTAACGACTGAGCCACCCAGGCACCCCCTAGATCCAGATTTCTTAACGCCTTAGCATTGACACTACTTGACTTGATTAACTCATCTGTAGTAAAGTGCAGTGGATGTTAATATGTTTCCATTCCCAGACAAGATATGTGTTTTTTTAATGAAGTTGGGGGTAGGGACAGGAGAAGGGAGGAGTTTCTGGTACCATGGCAGAGAAAGCTATTGAGGGAACAGGAAGAAGCCTATCTCTGGGCAGGAAAAACTGAATTATCCTGTATTTGGTGTAAGCCAAATCAGACTGCCTATACCCCTTACTTGTCCCAAGATGACTAGATGCTAAAGACTGACTGACCCTTTGGAGTAATTCCGGTACAGAAATGGCACGTCAGGAAATTCCTGGCACGCCAGGACTTACTAGACGTGTTACTATTCTTACTGCCACCTGTTTCCTAAGTTATTGCATGAGTTTGCTTTGAAATAGAATTAAAGGCAAGGCTGTTTCAAAATTCCTATATCTGCCTTTGCTACACCTTAATCTCAAAAATAAAACTTAACAATAAATATATGTAAAGGTTTGTTATTAAAATATTTTTAAAATGTAACACTTGATGAGATAAACTAAGACAAAATACCATTTAGAGGAGAGAAGAGAAACCTAACTTTTAATATTATGTAGAAGGTCATGGGCCATAGTTTTCAGTTTTATATAAGGCAGAATAATGAAATATCATGGACCTATGTTTTAACACAGTGCTATTTAAAAAAACACACATTATTTCAACTCTTTGTTGCTGAAAGTGTTCATGTACAGCCTAGATGACCGCTTGGCATAGATGCTATAAAGGAGATTCAGATACGGAGGGGAAGTTAGACAGAGTGATTTCCAAGGCCCATTCTAATACTGGCAAATTACTTTAATAAGACTCCTATTCTGTTAAATCTACTTATTTGAAATACTTCTTGAATTAAGTTAGGGATAGAAAAACCAGGAAAAATATAACTTGATGGATATATATCTTAGATTTGGAGTTAACCCACCTGGAGCTCAAATCACTTTGCTTACAAATACTTTATTATGCAACATAAACAGAAATATGTAACCTTTATGTCTTTTCTCATCTGGAAAATAGCTGTAGTAATAATCCCCAATCTAAGAGAGTTATTGCAAAAATTGAATTAAACAAGATTGTATCTGATGCATCATGCTCAGCACGGAGTAAGAGCTCAGTGAATGAGGCTTTATTATTTGGGTGGCCAGTCTATCTAGAGATTGCAAGAGAAATGGTCATAGCATAAAAGGCAACAGCTGGGAGAATATGGGTGATGGCAGAGAAAGAAGGAGGCAGACCGACCGAGATGGGACAGTAGAGAATAAAAATGGGGAAAAGAAACGAAAGTAAGAGAGGTGGGGAAAGATTCCTGGGAAAGACACCTCAGGATCAAAGGCCGGTCCATACAGTAGCCTAGTATGTGTCCAATTACTGTGAGTTTGTCCATCACTCCTCTCCCCCTGCTCACTCCTTGGGTCCCTTCTCCCCCTGCTGTCCACAAGTAAACAGAACATTTCACCTGTGAGCCTTTGCAATGGCTATTTCTCTCCTTGGGTTTCTCCAGAAAGATATATTAGCATTCTTTATCTCTTAATTAAATCTCTCCATAAATGTCTGGCACCTTCTCATTGAGACCTACATGGACCACAAAAGGAAAAATTACAGCTCCCCTCCCCCAGTCTCAGGCCTCCTCATGCTGCTCTGTTTGCTCCATAACACTTAACAAATAATTATCTTTCTATAGCACTTGACCAGTAGATGATGAATTTATTATGTTTATTGCCTGTTTGCCTCACTAAAATGTAAACTCCATGAGGTCAGGGATTTTGTCTGACTTATTCATTTATATTACCTCAGTGCCTAAAGCTGTTGGCACATGCCTGGTGCTCAGTACTTTCTCTCTCTCTCTCTCTCTTCTCTCTCTCTGTCTCTTTTTCTTTCTTTAATTCACAAATGAAAATTGAAGGAAAAAAAGGAAGAGGAAACTAATCTCAGATTCAGGAAAATTATTCTCTATTTTTTTGTTTTAATTAGTATTCCTAGTGCTTTGACAGGAGCATAACATTACACACTAGAAAGGACTCAACATCTGATTATATTTTAAATTATAATTTTTAGCTTTGAGTTTTAATAACATCATTTGCCTTCTATTCTGCTGTAGCCAACTCTAAATAGATCTAGAACTTGAAATAGTATAAGCAGGGGAACCTCAACCTTATGTATTAAAATGTTTATATTGTGAACCCTAAAAATGTGCTGGTTTCCAAAAATTAGCTAATTATACAAAATACGTATTTACAGAGTTGGTTATATACCAACCCTATAATGTAATTCATAAGGCTTATCTCTTGACATCCAGTAGAAATATCTGAAGCCCTGGTATCTAGCAAATAAAATCTCAGTGGAAGCAACTGGTGTAGACAAAGCACAGGTTTCATCACATTTCATCAGCCTTTACTGTATCATGTTCAACCACCCTAATGAAGTAGGATGGAGAATGCCTACTAGCTAAGAGGTGAGCCTTTTCTCAAATGGGAGTTCTAAAGTTGAGGAAGTAGTTCCTTGTTGGATAAACATAGTAATTGACTTTTATAGCCTTTTAGAAAATACATATGTATGTATCTTTTCGAAAAGTAGAAAGAAATATATTACATATGAGTGAATGAATAAGAAATGAGTCTGCCATGTTTCTTTCTATCAGCATCCGAAATAACCATATGCGGTCATGTCAAAAGCTCCAAGTAGTTAAGTACTATTTCCAAAACAAATGTTACAAAGTATTATTGTTAATCTGGTGATGTTTCACAGCCTTTGAGTCCTGCAAAAGGATATTTTACCCTCCCTTCTCCATTCCTTTCTGTAGCATTATAAATCCTGCCCCAAGTCAGCAATACAGTGAAGTGTTCAGATATTCAACATAGAGCAGAGCATCTCAAGAAAGAGAGTATGGAATTTCAAACAATTTTTAAATTCACATCAACGATGTGGTTAGGCTATTATTTATTAAGGTGCCTATTATAACCCTATGTAGGCCTCCCTACTTGAGGACGATGTGGAAAACTTAAGTAGATTTAAAGAAATTATAAATTAAGTAAAAAATAGAAAATAAGATCTATACAGAAAAAATTATTCCAACATGGTATTTATTAGAATAACCATGCAGCAGGTCTTCTGGAATCCAGGGATCCTTGTCTTCTCTATCCTTGTCATATGGCTATCCCTGGCAAAACATGATTTTACCACTTTAATGACAGCTTAAAAAATCTGACAGAGAGTAGCTGAGGGGCAGGTGACCGCTTCTGAGTCTCCACATGAGGATAGTGCCAGAGTGAAGAACCCCGACAATCACACTTAACTTTTCCTGACTGGCAGAAAAAAACAAATGTAATTAGAGCCCTGTTAAATAATATTGCTTGCTATTTTATTCAGATATATTCCAGGTCCATTTTTTTCCTCTTAAAACATGACTGTATAGGGGTGCCTGGGTGGCTCAGTTGTTAAGCGTCTACCTTTGGCTCAGGTCATGATCCCAGGGTCCTGGGATCGAGCCCCGCATCGGGCTCCCTGCTCAGCGGGAAGCCTGCTTCTCCCTCTCCCACTCCGCCTGCCTGTGTTCCCTCTCTCGCTATGTGTCTCTCTGTCAAATAAATAAATAAAATCTTTTTAAAAAATGAGTATATATATAATTTAAAAATGAGAAAAATAATCCATGAAACAGAAGTAAATTTCCATCCTTCAAGTTCTACGCCCTGCAGTGTTTCAGCTCTCTCATAATAAACCCGGGTCTCTGCGACACCCCCCATTCTTCAACCTTAATGAAGAAAAATACCACTGATATGAACCCTAAAACGATGGTTCTCAACTGAGCGTGACTTCACCCTCTATCCGTATGGCAGTGTCTGAAGTCATTTTAAGTTGTCACAAGCACTGGTGGTGTGTGCGGGGATGTTACTAGCATCGAGTGGGTAGAACCTGGCGAGGCTGCTAAACACCATCAATGCACAAGATGGTCCAGCACAACAGAGACGTCCAGCCCCAAATGCCTGTAATGCCACTGTTGAGAAAGCCCAGCCTAAAGGATGCTGTGCTAGTCAGCATCCAGTCACTTCGGAGATCATTTCTAGTGGCTGGTCCTCTGTGTGCATCTTGTATTACAGTAGTTGTGGGGGTTAGGGAACAGTAGATGCGGCTAGAACTTACCTCCATGTTTGGAATCTTAGTTCACACACAGTGTCTAATTCAAGCAATGATAGGAAGTCAACTCACCATTGTCTGAATGTATTTTTTATTTTATTTTATTTTGAAAGACTTAGACATCATAAATTTGGGATATTTTACTGAAGTTCTTCCTCTTCAACATAGAACTCTTACTTTGTGAAGCTGTCATTTGATAAGTCTAGGACATTAGCGAACGTTTCATAGTGACATCAATTACCCATAATCCTCAGCTTTTAAAAAATTACCAAATTGATTATTTCACAAGGGCCAAGTTCAGCCAGTAGTTCTATCTATACTCTGGTTTCTAGTTAACTCAGCAATACTTATCAGAACTTGAGAATCAATCATAGATTCCATCTTGTTATCATTGCCTTCTTTGATAAGTAGTTTTGCCAAGAGCGTAATATTTGGATTTAAAATAACAACCATTTTCTATATCCTATACAGTGGTTAATTTATCCAGGCAACAAGATGAAAACAAAGGAGAGATGCCTCGTGGTGGCATAACGAGAATGCTGAGAGCCAGTCAAGGCTTTTAATCCCAGATTTGAAACTTGTTGTATGACCTTCATAAAAATCAATTAAACCAATATTTACCTCTTATTTAAGATGTGGGTAATACTTAAATCTTCTGTGAGCAGTGAGATAAATGTTGGTGAGGCAATTGATTAATAAATTGCTAAATAGACTGTGGATATCAAGCACTAACTCCCCTCATCTGTAATGACTTCATATGTATTTGAAACTTACTATGTTTCCAGAGCTTACATGACTTTCCAAGTCTACATTGGTAACAAATGGTCTAGAATGGGGCTTTTTAAGTTCTCTAACTACCAATCCAATGCTCTTATTGTGTACAGATTTACTTTTTCAAATTTGTTCCATCCCCAGATCTCGCAAGTGCGCTTTCTCAACATGTCTAAATATGCCGTAATTATCACTCCCTGATAAACATTGGGTAGAGAACCTTCTTGAATGTTGTATAGATAATGAAGTATATGTAATTTCCACATTTTTGTTGAATTCCTACTCTCTCTCACACATTGATTACTTTTTATATATTTTTCCATCACTTTGTCATAACAACTTTCAGAGTTATTTTAGAACATTACTGTCACCAATGTATAGATGTAGAAATCAGTGTTCAGGAAAATCAAGTGATCAATCTGAAGTCACACGGCTGCTAAGGGGTAGAGTTTGGAGCCAAACCCGGGGCTAAACACTCATACTTTCCCCTTATACTTTATTCTGCCTTTGTGTATTTCAACAGTACATCAATCAATATCTTTTCATATGCTGTTTAAGCAACCCAGATTCTCAAAATAGTACTTTCTGCGTTTCCATGATTATAGTGCTTATGTTCTGGTCCCACGAGTACATCATCTCTTAAGTTCACCTGAGTCAATAGACTCCTTTCTTCAGGAATGTCCCACCTCTAAGATCCTCTACTTTGAACTTCTGCTGTGCAAATCTCCCCCCCACGTTTCAAGAAATTCCCACCCCCTACCTATTGGTGGGATCACACCTCTCAGAGTCCATCTTCTCAGCCCCAACAGGTATGAGCTATTAGAATAACCTTCTGAGAGTCCCAGAAGGACAGAGCAGAGAGGACTTTGGTACTGTGAGTGGCACAGAATGTTTCAGGGTGAGTATGGGTGCTGCCAGGGTCTTGAGATTTCCCTACTGAGTGAGCAGCACGTCTGCCATTTTACTTTTCTGAGAAACCAGTGAGTCACTGTTCAGACACACACACACACACACACACACACGTTATCCTAGTACCATATACATCATCAGAGAAAGTTGTCTAAATTGTTAGTTTGGTTCAAGCAGGAAATGAAAACTTCTGTGAAAACTGGCGCAAGTAAGGAAACTGCGGATGCCGCCCTTCACAGTCCAGGTGTATTTTTCTTCCCTGTGCCTTCAGAGACAATTTTAGTAGGACATTGAGAAGGCCTATGTCAGGAGCTACTAACCAGTCACAATTCTAAAAAGAAAAAAACTATCTTTTTTTAAAAGATTTTCTTTATTTATTTGTGAGAGAGCAGGAGCGGGAGGAGGGGCAGAGGGAGAGGAAGAAGCAGGCTCCCCACAGCACAGGGGGAGCCCGATGCGGGGCTCGATCCCAGGACCCTGGGATCATGACCTGAGCTGAAGGCAGACGCTTCACCGACTGAGCCACCCAGGCGCCCCAAGAAAAAAACTATCTTGTCATGTTTTTAAAATTGTCATTAACACTTTTGTTCCCATTGGAAATTGCATGCTATATTATACACTGATTAAGCCCTGAAGATGTCATTATGTATTTAATAACTACTTTTGATCATATAATATCAATGGTGGCAAATTTTTATCTCTGTGCTTTCTTTTCTTCTTCATCCGGTTCCTAGACATTTATTAATGCCCAGTATAGTCTGAATAAAAATATTTTCACTTGATATAATTTTAATAACCTAATGCATATGTTTCTTTCATACATATTCATATGAAGACCAGATAACCCCCAGAAAAATGGAACGTATGCTATGAATTGACTAGTACATCAAGTGATTGTATCAGATGCATACAAAAATGTGTGTTCTCCATGATCTTAAAGATGTTTTTTGAGTTAAAGATTTATATATTCAGCAACTTGTAACTCCTGCATGCTACTGTAAAAATCTTAAAAATATAAAACAGCAATGGCAAACTGATAGTTAATTTTCATATACCCAAACATCTTTAAAAGATAGGAAAAACCTACCTAAGTTAATTTAATGTGTTATCTGTTAATTTATTATGATATCCCCTTTATATGCAAAACTCTTGAAATTTAAATCTTGCTTATAAGAAGAAAGAAATTTTAGATCATATGAAAAGCAGATGACTACCTATTGTTAGAGAGTTTCTCTCAAAAATTAATGAAAGTGTCATAAGAACAAAAATATCCTATGGAATCTTGAAGAGCAGAGAGGGTGTGTGTGTGTGTGTGTGTACTCATAAGACACTATCATAAGAAAGAGGGTGTTCCAACTTGGCTCTGTGATTTGAGCATATTACCAGGTTGCAGGTGGTAGAAATCTGATTCTCTGCCATTTAAAAGGAAATGAAGGAAGGAACAGTTTTAAGCAGAAACTTCAGGCTTGCCATCCTAGCATTCATATTAAGATAGAGCTACCTGAAGTTCCTCTGAAGTATGAGAGCTTTGTTGTGCAAGAAAAATCAAATTTCACTTAGCATTCTACTAGAGACTCTTTTTGAATTATTCTTTACCTCTTTGAAATGTCCAAGTCACTCTGGGATCGCTGTTTGTAAGCTGCCACCATGAGATGACATTTAAAACAAATGAAAGAGATATAGACAACATCCTCTCTAAATAAACAAAATCAACCTCGGCTTGAAAGTTGGTGTGGAAATGCTTGTTTTCTATCCCACTCTTCTATGCATATGGCATTCTGGAAATTATAAATTCTGTTTTACAGAACTACAATATTTATTACCAGAGGAAAATAGATTATTAATTACAGCCAAAGGCTGCTTTGATTAAATATACAATTAATTAGCTATGCTAAGCTCATCCATCCCACAGCTCCTAATATTTTCAGCCCGAAGATTCTTCTAGTACTTTTAATTAAAATTGTTTTAAGAAGCCACAAGTTAGCTGCATGTGCACTTAAACTGAAGTTATCTCTTCAGTGTTTCACTGATTTCCGTATGCCATGTAATTAATCTTTAGTGATTAAATGTACATAAAATCACCGGAGATGCAAGGTAATTTGTGCAGACATGGAACAATGGAGAGCTTTTACTGGGACTCTGCAGGATTGTTTCCTCTGCTGAAAATTCTTTCAAAAGCGTACAGATGTTAATTGTTTGAAGGATCTAAATTAAAAAAATTTTTTTGCCCCTCTCCCCCACTCTTCTAAACAAAGGGAAATAAAGTCAACAGTATTAGTGTAGAAAAATGTTTGTGGCAATTTACATTTAATAAATTTGATGACTCTATCTGAATAGTTACATTCACTCTATTACTCTGTCTTATTTGCTTCCAGAAGGAGACATAGAGCCATGTGAAACAGTTTCCAAAAAGTGTCCCCAGATACTATCGGCTGATTTTTCATGCATGACTCAGCGCCAAAGCCTGGAGCTGGTTACCATTCTCCCTAAGGCTCAGCTGCTATTTTGTGGAAGTTCTTTCTGTTTGAATCACTTGTGATTGTGTCCACTAAGTTAAAACCCTGGGAGAACCCAGGTGGTCTTTTCCCCCTGGAGACCTCATCCATCACATCTCAGAGGCTGCTGAACTGTTGTGAGGCATTAACAATATCACATGACACGTGAGCAAGTCTGGGCCTTGAACTGGGGATCATTTTTTTTTCTTTCAAGATTTTATTTAAATTCAAGTTAGTTAACATATAGTGTAGTATTAGTTTCAGGAGTAGAGTTTAGTGATTCATCACTTGCCTCTAACACCCAGCGCTCATTACAACAAGTACCCCCACTTAATGCCCATCACCCAGTTACCCCATCCCCCTACCCACTTTCCCTCCAGCAACCCTCAGTTTCTTCCCCGTAGTTAAGAGTCTCTTATGGTTTCTTAAGGTAAAAGTTCAGTACCAGATTGACAAGCTCTTGAGTCACCTCCTTGTCTGAGCTTTACCTGATTCACTTACAGGGAAAAAGCAGAAGGGGGATTCTTTTTACCAAAGTTTTAAGTAACGTCAGGGGTTATATAAGAAATAGTACTTATTCATGCTTATGCATGTTGTTTATAGATTTTTTAGAACAGAGGAGGTTGTTGGATAGCATCTTTTCTAGCCTATTTATTTTGCAGAAACATTTTTTCACTTTCCACCTGGAGTTTTCTTGTCCAGGGGACATAAGTTAAGACAATTATCCATACTCATGAATGCCTACAGTTCATTCACTACTTAATTTGAATCTTACGAACTATTTACTAAAAGAAAATAGAAGAATAAATTTCCCACCAATCCACCAATCCTCTTGTCCCATTTTTAGAGCTTCTGTGTTAAAACTCCTATAGATGTTTAAAAATAATTAATATGAATTTGTAGAAAAATCTTGTTTTTTTTTAATTTAGTATTGAGCAAGTTGCTTAACCTATTAAGGTTTAGGTTCTGTATCTATAGGATGAGTATGATAATATTTTTCCACCTCTAGTAGCAGATAGTCCTGAGTAGAACATGTGGTAAATAGTAAGCCCTTAACAAGTTTTTATTACTGCTATGGTCCTTATTATTCATTTCAAGGTGTACTTAGAGACAACCGCATCAGTGAAATTACTGGTGCAAATTCCACCTATTTGATATAAAATAGCATCAGTTGCTATTTTAAATACATTTACTTCATTTTTTGCCTTAGGCAGCAATCTCTTCTGTTGTTAAAGCCTATAAATTTGAGGAAGTTGGAAGCATGGTGTTAGAAAGGTTATGGGCACAAGTTCAGGTGGCTTTGTTTGCGGATGTAGAAGCTTGCAAATTTCCCTGGGGACTTGGCCTTTTTTCTGTAGTTTCATGTCATTGACTGAGCTCAACAAGTGTCAGAATGAATTCAAATGGCAGAATTGATTGCTGAAAATGATTTAAACCTCCTGCTTCTCCTTGGTTGATGGCTTTGTTTAGATTTTGTCCTGTCCTTTCAAACTGGTATAAAATACCTCTCATGTTCCAGGCACTAAGTTAGAGATGCTGATATTGAAAGAGACAGTTATATATCATGCAAGTTCTACTTTCTTGTGTTAATCCCTATCTTCTAAAATTCCTATGTATTCACTTGGGTAAAATATCTTTCTAAGGTTATATTCCACACAAAGCTATAAATGATTCAGGTAGAAGACCCTAGAAAGTATAAAGGTGTTTGTGTATGAGTTTGTGAGTGTGTGTATGTATATGTGTTTGTGTGTGTGTGTGTGTGTGTGTGTGTTGTGTTTGGTAAGACAGTTGGCTACTTGGCTGGGTGGGTACTAGCCAGAAAGAGTTTCAGAAAATTGGAAGAGGTAGTTTTTGAGCTCTAAGATAATCAGAAAATATAGGTCTGTAGGGGTAGGCGATATCTACTTAGAATGCCTTTATGCCTTCCTACTTAAAATTCAACTTCTACAGCTTGTATTTCCTTACAGTGTGGATTTAATTAATTGGAATAGAAACTGAGGCTAGGCTATGCTAGACAATCTGCTAATCTGATAGGTCTCATTGGAATAGATATGATTGAAAGGATCAGAGCACTATTTTACACCCCTGTCCATCCTCTTCCATTTGGACCATCCATGCTGTCCCTGTCTTGATCCAGGCACTGATCATTTTTCCCAGTAACTTCCTAACTGGTTTCCCTACTTCCATTCAGCTACTTCTCACCACAGCCTTCAGTTATCTTCCCAAAACCTAAATGAGCTCTTGCTACTTTTCCAAAGAAAGGAGCTGTTTAAAACAAATATTTTAGGGGTGCCTGGGTGGCTCAGTCACCCAGTTAAGCATCTGCCTTCAGCTCAGGTCATGATCTCGGTGTCCTGGGATCGAGCCCTGCATGGGGCTCTCTGCTCAGCATGGGGCTCTCTCCTCAGCAGGGAGTCTGCTTCTCCCTCTCACTCTCCCTCTGTGCTCTCTCTCTCTCTCCTTCTCAAATAAATAAAATAGTTTTAAAAAAAATAAATAAATAAAACAAATACTTTATGGGGGCCTATTGAGGACCCTGGGATCTGTGTCAGAGCCTTCTTTCCCATTTCTTTGCCAGACGTTTACCCAAATCCCCCATAGTCATAACAAATCTCTCTTTGGTTCCCAGAAGACTTGCTCTTTCATGTCTTTACCCTGGGTTTCCTTTCTTTTCTGCCATCTTTGCAACTTAGGAAACTCTTCATCTTTTAAGACCCAACTCAAATATCAAATCCCTGTACTCCTGGGTATAGTCAGCTCTTTGTGCTCTCACAGAATACTGTTAATTACCTTTATTTCAGCTCTTTACAAGTTTGCTTACAATTGTGGATGTATATGTTGTTTTTCCCTAACAGGTTGTGAAGGGCAGGTGCCTTCCCTCACTCAGCCTATTACACTCAGCTTCCACAATTTTCAAATGGGGATATAATACTTACCTCACATGACTGTTGCTGGGTGTGACTGAGAACACATGAGCCAAGTGCTTCACACAGTTTCTGGCATGTTATGAATGCTCACTCAGTGCTAACTGATATTACTGTTGTTGTCACTGCCGGGACTCTAAGCACAGGTATTAACTTGTATTCCCGGAGATCACCTAGTCTCCATCACTCAAGCGTTAGGAAGGAAGGAAGGAAGGAAGAAAGGAAGGAAGGAAGGAAGGAAGGATGACTCAACATCATAGCACTCTGTTAGCTGCCTTAGCTGTAGTATTTATTTGATCCTATCCACAACTCTGTGAGGGCTATTAGCATCTCCTCTTCCAGACAGAGAAACTGAGGCTCAGAGAGTTTAAATAACTTACTCAGAATGACACAGCTGATATGGTAAACTGTTTAGATCCCAGTTCTGAATGCTTCCTGCATTGTGTTCTTTGACAGATGGGTGGGGCTTATGAGCAGAGATTATGGGTAGGGCTCGCCTTTGTATGCCACTAAATTTTTACGATATATTTAAGTGAATGGAATAATATGGGTAACTGGCTGCACCATGGAGGTGGGAGTGAAAGGAAAGCAGTTTGCATGTAAACACAGATAACTTTAACGACAAATATAATCACATTTGTTTTAACATGGATTTTGATAGAGAAATATGTGAAAATTTAACAAGTGTTTATTGAGTATCAAATATGTGCCAAGCATGTTTTGGGGCCTTTAAACTATAGCACTGAGCAAAACTGTCACTGTTGTCACTCACAATGTTTTTCTGCCTGGACGCATTTAAGTAGGGATTGCTTTTATAGATAGGGTACAGCAAAACTCTGGTGAAGATGTTGTTGGCATCTTTGATGTTCTTATGACAGATGCCATGTTACAAATAACTCACTGCCTCTTTAGTCCCTTATTAGTAACTATGTGGAACACTTTTATTCCTTTCATTTAACAGGTAGTTATTTTTGGCACTTCTTTGGCATCTTGCTAGTGTGGCTGAGACCCAAGGTTATATTCTTGATATCCATAGATGTCCGAATAACAAAAAATGGGACCCAGGGCTCTTGTCCAAGGGCTAAGAGCACATTTCCTCTTTTTCAGTGGACATAAAAGATGAATTGCTCTAAGTCCTCAGTTACTGATGCTGTTTATAGTAATTTTTTAAAAGAAAATCTAGGTCATTTAATTACGATGAAGTTTTTTTCCCAATGAAGTAATTTCAGTTCATTTTAAAAGCATTTGCCCTATATATGCCTTATGTCTTTACATCCGTAGACCCATTGCAGAAAATTTTATGTCTGCATGAGAATTTCTCATTAAGCTTAACATACTTGGATCTGATGTGTCAAAACTCAATGGATAGGTTTATTAATAATCAGCTTCATCAGCTTAGTATTATCTTAGGAAGTAAAAGGTCAGTAAGTAGTTGTTATCCTACCATTTTATCAGTGGACTCTCCTTGAAAGACTTCAAGTCATTATTCACTGCTTATAGAGTCACTTGAGATATCTTTTTATAGTAATGAAAGAGCTCCCACAATTAGCCAGAAGGCAGCCATCTATCTTTTTAAATAGCTCAGCTTGGAGGAGAACAGGATTTCAGGTGATATTCAGTAGATGAATTGTTATGACAATGATAAAGTTGGTGATACCAATCTGTGTTTTTTGCTGTAGGGATGTGTGTGTGTGTGTGTGTGTGTACTCATGCACATGCACAAGAAAAAAAAAAGACATTCAGCACAGAGTGGAAATTTATTTCTCTAAAGATATGCAAATCCAGAAACAAACTCTATGTCCAACAATTCCTTATAATTATTTTTTTAACTCAAGTGATTACAACATGAATCTGTTTTTAGCTAATAACAAATACAACAAGATTTTGTAACATTCATTTCAACATAATTTCAGGCTTATCAAAAGGTTACAAGAATGGTACAAAGAATTCTCAAATATCATTCATCTAGATTCCCCAAATTTTAACATTACCTTCCATTTGGTTTAGATTCATCCTCTCCCTTTCCCCCACCCCTCACCCTCTTGCTTTCATGAAGTCCTCAAGGATAAACCTCACCAGTAACAGACAAATCCATATTACTTGCTTCCTGCTAAGATAGACAGAAAGACACAATACCACTTCTAGGCATTCTTGCCAAAAAATACAAAACCTGAATCTAATCAAGGAGAAACACAAAGACCAACTGAGGGAGATTCTGTGAAATAACTGTGCACATCAAATATGTGAATACTTTAAATTTGCTCTGTGATCTCATTTGTTGTATTTTCATTCTCCCTTAAAAATGCAACTTCTGCTAAATCCGAGACACTAGAAATTCTATTTTTGATGCAACTAATTTTGATAGTGAACTTAATTTGCAAAGATGGTAAGTTTTAGCTTTTGCCTTATTTTTGTTTTCATTATTGTTTAAATCAGATGAGTTTATGTCTAGTTGTATCAGGCAGGGTCCCAGAAGGAAATGGAAGGCACACTTGAAGGAGTTAATGGAAGTGACTTTAATGAGGGAGCAACTTCTAGGAGGTGTGAGCAGAGTTAAGAAAAAGAATTTAGGGAATCACAATAGAAAGAGAAGTCCTTACTGCCCACAGACCTGAAAGGGGAAAGTAAACGAGGGATGTGAACAGAACCTACCAAGAGCTGGTGTCCTGAAAGCCAGGTGGAGAGGAGCCTGGGTAAAGACACAGAGTACTAGCTCTCTAACCACTAACTGAACCAAACAAACATAAAGCAGAAAGCCTAGTGATGCAGTATACAGTGGTCTGTGTCCAAGAGCACTGAGCTGAACAGAGAAGAGTAGACTATGTATAGTCTACTCTATACATCTGATGGACAAAGAACCACCAGCTCATGTGCCAAAGAGGAGATACATCCATTTCTTTATTAACATGAGGGAAAATAAATGTATTTATAAAGAGGTAAATAAACCTATGTTGTATAGACTTCAATTTATTTCCTTCAGTAAGAATCAAAACATATCATGACCTGTTCTTTTTTTTTTTTTTTAAGATTTATTTATTTATTTGAGAGAGCGAGAAAGTACATGAGAGGGGGGAGGGTTAGAGGGAGAAGCAGGCTCCTCGCCGAGCAGGGAGCCCGATGCGGGACTCGATCCAGGGACCCCAGGATCATGACCTGAGCCGAAGGCAGTCGCTCAACCAACTGAGCCACCCAGGCGCCCATGACCTGTTCTTTAATAACAGGAATAATTTATATAAATAAATATTTCCAAATGGGAAAGCTCAGAAGAGAAGAATGTGGCAGTGAGCCTCAGGAAAGAAACAGAAAATACAGAAAAAGGGGTACAAAAAATGAAACAAAGAAAAGATAATTGAGGGAAAAAGCAATTATGAATGATGCATCCCCAAGATTTCCTATAACCAAAATTATAAATTTGGCCAAGAATAGTTCTGATAAATTCACAAAGAATGGGTCTATAATATCTTAATAAGAAAAGTTGAAGATGAGTCTCACTTGTATTCAGGAACACCTCACCATCAAAGTGTGCTGTGAAAGGGGTCAGGAAGTAGCATACTATCACTAGTAGTGACCTCAGTGTTACAATCAGTTAAATGTAACAACAGGCTTTTTAGATATCTCCTTGGGTTACTGGGGATCTGCTATTCATTAGTATTATATATATATAAGCATTTTTAATATATTCAATTTCTTAGGTTGTAAATGTGTATCATGTCACACAAAGGTTAATTAAGAGCAAATCCCACAATGTCACAAGTTATATAGGTTAGGCAACAGTCTTTATTGGGAAAACATACAAGTCAGGAGTGAGCAGCACAGGAGTCATGTGGGACCCAAAATGGTTGGACATGCATTAGGTCTGTATTCCAGTGGAGGAATCCCCACCTACTGTGGCTTTCTCTTCTTTTGGGAACATTATTAGTAAGGAAACAGACTACAAGAGGTTCAGAATGTTTGGGTTAGAAGTTAGTTCCATTTGGCTGGGAAAGCCAGTTGCCTAGCCCTGGGGGACTCTGGAGCTCACGGGAAGCTGTAACACCCCCACACACCAGGAAAATGGAGCTACCGGTCCCTCATAGTCCAAATAAGCCAAAAGGAGCCCCAGGATCACTTTTGAATAAATCTGCTTATTATATCAGATGTGATAATTACATGTTTATTCTCTTCCCAAAATCCAGTAATAGCACTTTCAATGCAGAACATTGTACTACACAGACTTTTGTTATAATGCCATCTAACACTTCTTGTATTCTTATCTTCTAAAATTACATGATTATCACAAACCCACCAGTGATTATTTTGTTCATTAATAACATTAAAAAAGGTCAAAATTAATTTTAGTCAATCTCTTACTAGGCTTTCTTCATATAATTTTGACAATTCTTATTCTGTGTGTTCTTTTCACTATAAATACTTTTATACTGTGCTATGCTTAATTTATATGACAGATGTCCACACAGAAGCAAACATACCAAAGTTTCAAAAAAAACATATGCTTAAATTCCTTAAAATTGATTGAACAATTGTATATGACAAGTGTTTTAATGACTCTAGGGTTTGGATTATTTTAAATTTCTTCCATACCAAACATTTTAGCAGTAATTTAAATATTGTTTCCTCCTTCTATAAAATGTTACTAGAACATGTTTTTACAACACCTCCCTAATTATCAGGTAGAGAATTTGATCAGCATTCTCATAGGGACTTTAGTCAAAATTAATTCCACATTTATTTGTGAAGGGGGGAGATCTTATAAACCAGCATGCCCAACTAGAATTATACTGCTTGGCTCTGAGAATCTAAATGTAAACCACAGTGACAGTAGTTGATAACACTCTATTATATAATTGGAATTTGCAAAGAGAATAGAACTTAAATGTTCTCACCAAAAAAACTAATTAATATGTGAAATGATGGATGTGTTAATTAACTAGATGGTTAGAATCCTTTAACGATATTTACATATATCAAATCAACACAATGTATATGTTAAATACAATTTTCCTTGTTGTCTATATCTCGATAAAGTTGAAAATTAACAAAAGAATAAATGAATGAATGAATAAAAATTTTGTAAACAAAAACAAACAATATTCAAGTGCTTTATACTTCTCAATTTGAAATTGGGCTATATCAATTGCACATAATCTTAGGTATTCTATACTTCTTCTATTGAGTATTCTTATATGTATTCTCCTATGAAAGGCACAGATGCATAAAAGGCCTTATTTTTCATAAGAGGGAACAGAGGTTTAGAAACCCTCATCATTCCCAAACAGCTGACTCTGGAAATGGCAACTCACCAGGGTGACTTGGTTATTCATGCACTTGTTTGCACTTCAAAAGGAAAAAAAGAAAAACCTGTTTGTTTTCTGATACTCAAGAAAATTTTGCATGTGGCTGGATTTGGAGAAATAATCAAAGTAGCGCAGCTCTTATCCAAGCTGAGGCCACCAATCACTCTGGGGAGGTTGCTGACAAGTAGCCCAGATTTTGCAGTTTATCCAAAAGGGTAGATTGTTCCTTAAACAGAAGCCTCATCAAACATTGGCATGATGTGGTTTACATATGAAAAGCTATATTCTTTACTTAACATTCACAAGTTGCTTATGGATTAATTAGCCCATCTGCCACAACAAATGTATTCACACATCTTTTGCTGAAAAGCCACTACTTTTCTCCTATCCCCTTATCCCTATCAATATAATGGAAAACAACTTTTTAGGAACAAGACACTTATTTTTTCATACCTGTATATTTTTCAACTTCAGTGCTAGGGTAAGAGGGAAACCTTCCCAGAGGATAGTTTCCCATGACTGGCTTCTCGTTTAGTCACCAGTCATCCGTGTGTTCATTCCTCTGAATGTCTTGCAGCTGCTTCAAGTTTGACATGATTACGGCTACTACTCTTGCCACCAGCTTCCAGTCCCAAATGTAGTTGTTATAAGGACAATCTTTTCATCCTAGAACTTTTATCATTGGCATCTTCTTTTCCTTTCTTGAGCTGTGGCCAATTCCGATAACCTCTTTAGAGGCAAAGCGCACTGGTTTCTCATTTATCTCAAATCAGGTGGCTTAATCACCTTTGGAGAGTCCAGTCGTCCCACTCTGGGACTGCTAGCCCCTTGTCAAATAGTGACCGCAGGAGTCTTTTCAGTTATATTCTAGTTGCTGTACTCTAGTTGCTCAGTAGTGGCAGAACCGAATCTGTTTTGACCACAGTTATCAATGTGCCAGATGTTATAGTAATAGAGGGAATTACCTCATAGATCTTACTGTTTATTAGGATACTCTAACCTCTCACCTGCCATTCAACACCAGCTTCATTAAAAAGTCTCTTTCTCTATGCCATGCTTAAATCAAATCGCCAGCCTTTTTGAAACTCTTCTGCACGTAAACTTCAAACTCAAACCCCACAATGCATTATTTCTCTTTTAATTTTCAAATTACTTCTCTTCCCATCAATTTTGCTCCCAACTCTTTTTATCCAGTTTTTCCTCCTGAAAGTCAACTTCCCTGTTATTTTTCTGGCATTTTTGCTTCCCTCCTTTTACTAGGCACCCAGAACATTTGGGGTCTACACCCATGACTACCTACGTTAGGTGGGATACCTATATAACAGAGGGCTTCCGCATCTCCTGTCTCATTTCAAAAAACATATAAAAATTGTATGTAGTTTGTACAAAAGCAAGGTTGAGGCAGAGAGGGAAGAAGGGATGGGCAGGAGAGGAAGCAAGGGAAGGAGGGAGGGAGAGAATACGATGGAAAAAAATGGAATGATAAGGATAAGGCACCATGAATACAAGACACCATGTTGGTTTAAGACCTGGCCACTTGGGAAAAATGAGGTTTGGCTATTAATTTATTTGTTCATTTACTACAAACTTTTTTCTATAGGATTAAAACCTCAGATATTCTCCCAATGTTCTTCTTCCTGGCTGTAACCGTTGATAACTGAGCAAAAGCAACGGCCACAAAATCCCAATTAAGCTATTCTTTTTTGTTGTTGTGAAAGGCATAATTTATAAAATGGTGACCTTTTGGTAGGCTAACAGTATGTTGATGAACTTCAAGTGAAGTGAAAAAAAAAAGTGTTTTGTATCATCAGTACTTACATTTTCTAAGGGATCACGTGGGACAGTAGAGCCTTTAAAGGTCATAGACTTCTTTACTTTGAGAGATATTAAATAGCTTATGAAAATAGAGGTCAGCTGCAGGATAACAGGAAGAAAAGAGCATTCCCAATGGGGAGGCAAGATATTCGAGATTATACTGACCGTCCTTTTTTAAGATTGTATTTGATTGTCCTTTAAGCAAAAAAATGAAATTTGCATATAAATGCTATAATTGTAAATGAATGAATGTACAGGGTCTTAGAATCAATAGCTATTGATCTTTTGCTGTAAGAACGCTAATATTGTCTGCATAAACTAAGCATTATAATAAGAACTAATTATTTCACAGCCTAAAATACTCTTCAGTAATTTTTATGTTTCTGCAGAAATCGTTATACTTTTCTGGATTTTGCAGAAATAATTAGTAATCAGTAAAGAACTCACTTTTGAAAAATTATTCTTGCTTTGAAAGTCACTAAAACAAGTAAGAAACAAAGAAATACCAAGACTGCATTGTAGGCAAGGTGCTGAGCCACCTTGAGGAAGAAATAGGATAATGGCATTAGTCTGTCCACTACTTAATGACACACAATTTATGCACTAGAAGGATTTAATGTGTGACTGGAAGACGCCCTAGCCACAAATTATTTTTCCCTTTCCCCTCAGATATTGCTTGAAGTCGTTCAAAAAGGGCACTGTCTTCTTTTATTCTACCACTATTAAGGGTTATTTTAAATGCAAGGCTTATAGATTATGACCAAGAATTCTTTTCAGAATGAGAAGGATGTAAGACTTTGCAGGAGTGGATATTCACTACACTGAAGGGATACCATAAAGCAGAAGCCTAGAGACAAAGGGCAATTTCTCCCATATAGATTCTGGCAGAACAATCTTGTCTACCACTGGATCATCTTCGACAACCCTGGAGTTCTTAAATACTGACCACAGTGTGAAACATAAAGAATGATACCAGCCAACATGAGAGGTTAGATTTTAGGTTGTGTTTCTCCGTTCTTGGACTTTGCTTACCATCTGCTGATTACACATTCTCAGGGGAGACGGTGGTGGCCCCAACCCAAAGTGCCCTAGACCAATGGCTCAAGGAATGAATGACTGTGTCCATTGATGTCCCTTGTTCACATACTCCCATATGCCCAAAGTCATCCAGACATTCCAAGGTTGTACCAATACCAATGCAGCAATAATGTTCAACTTTAGTCCATAGAGAAAAGAATCAGAGTGAGAAAGTACAGATTTGTGAATGTGTGCACCCTGGTCAATAACCATTCGTATCTTCTACTGAAGTTTCTTACTAGTGATCCAAGAACTGTACTGGGACATATTTTGCTGGTGAGGAAACTTAATTGCTCAATTTTTGAAGGCACATTAACTGTTTCAGGGCCCACTGAGTAAATTAGGTCCTCCAGGTCATTAAGCCTGTCTCAACATGACATGATGATTTCTACCTGGCATTGTATCATTTACCCCCAAACACCCCACACTTGCTCTGAGCACACACATATTCTTTGTTTACTCAAGGAGAGAGAATGTGCTCATTTGGATGTCAGCAATCGCTCTCTGACTGCAACTCAGCAACTCCCTTTGCTTCTTCTTAAGGCACCCAGGGATCTCTAAGGATTTGCTGGTGCGTAGCAGTTATCAGAGCCTCCCCAACAGGCAGATGGCTTAGTTGTCTAGAAATAGTATAACTTCAGGGGTTTTAAGCACAGTATTGTGCCCCCAAGTATCTCTTCCTATTTGCAAAAGCCAACATTATTGATTGATCTAGGGTGGGAATTGTGAAGATATTTCAGGATGCTGTAGGCCTTTATTGAAACAACTTCCACAAAGGGACTCTGTTATCAGGACCGGTTTTAGGGAAATAAATTGACAGCTATTTGAGAGCAGTCTGTACTGCCGCTGGAAAGGGTGTTTAGAAAAGTGTGTGGGTGTCTGGAGTGCCGCAAAGGCTGGGGAACAGCACTAGCTTTTGATAATTAGGCATGGGAGAGTCTCACAAAAAGAATGATTTTTCTCTCCCAAATGCCAGTGGTTCGCCCTGCTGAGAAGCAGTGATGGGGGGCAAAGGCAAACATCCCTCTCTCTCTGTTATGTCCAGGGCTACTTTGGAGAGTCATAAATTGGTATAAATTAAAACAGGTGAGGATCCAAAGGAACATAGTATACTCAGAGATGTTTTAGAGCAGTGCTCCTTTCAAGTGCATATAAATCAGCTGGGATCCTGTTAATATGCCAGTTCTGATTCAGCAGGTCTGGGATAGGGTCAGGGATCCTGCATTTCTAATAATCTCTTATGCTCCTGCTTATGCTGCTGGTCCACAGACCACACTTTGAACAGCAAGGATTTAGAATAGAATGTACATGACGATAACATGATCTTGGATTTAAAAACGATGAATATGAAAGAAATTTGACAATACCCACAAAGTTAGATTTCAGGCCAGTCAGACTTTGATTAAATATTGAAAATCCCACCAAGAGATGGATAGAACATTTTTTAAAAAAGAGATACACTTAACATTTCTACCTATCTGCAGATTTTGGTGAACGTTTTCTGAGGCCGATGTGTGATTTAAATGTTTAAATCTTTACTAATGATCCTGACAGAATACTTCCTAACGAAACAAGAAGCAACGCGTTTTCCTGATCTTTTTCACTTCCGAGTATTGGTGAAGAGTTCAATAAATGTCAGTGTCTGATTAAATATTGCTTTACAAACTTCATATCAGAGCTGGCTTAAACTTACCCTCCCCATCTTTTCTTAATCTATGATGACAGCCTCTCTGTTCTTTCCTCTGAGGTGAGCAATGTCCTTTTATCTTCACAGGTCAATGGGAAGGATCTCTCAAAGGCCACCCATGAAGAGGCCGTGGAAGCTTTTCGAAATGCCAAGGAGCCCATTGTGGTCCAGGTGCTAAGACGAACACCGCTCAGTAAACCAGCCTATGGAACAGCCCCAGCAATGCAGCTCATGCACGCCAGCACTCAGACCGACATCACCTTCGAGCACATCATGGCTCTGGCCAAACTTCGGCCACCGACCCCTCCAGTGCCAGACATCTGTCCATTCCTGCTCTCAGACAGGTATTGTTCTTTTTCCTGTCATTTTCCCAAAAGCCCTATTTGTTTTCACTCAGCATTTCAAGTGGGTGTTGGAGAGAATCAGTCACACTAGCAAGCTGACAGTTACAGAGAGAGGCTCTCGGTTCTCTTTGGAAAATGTCTCCACCGTGTCTATATCCAATTAGTTCTCAGCTGGCCCTGCTAGCTACTTTCCCTGACCCACACAGTTGCTTCACTTTAGGAGTCATGCTTGCTGAGGAACAATGAAAAATTCTGGCTCTGATTAGTTCATCTTTATATTTCCAGCCATCAGAAACCTCATGCTACTCATGAGCACTGGTCAGGGAAATAGCTTTTCTCACCAAAGCTGCCAAAAACCTTATTAAGACTGAAACAGAAGTGGCATGTTGGCACTCTTTTCTCCTCTGTGGGTCACCTCTCTCTCTTTCACTCTTTGCTTTTCTCTTCTTTAAAGGAAAAGCTAGGAGATTAATTTAATTAGAGTGCAATTCTCCAAAGAAAGCAATTACCCAATATATTGAGATGTCAACAAAAGATTCTGGTTGTCACTAAGTATAAGAGCTGTGAAATAAGGATCTATTAAAGGAATATTTCTTCCCAATTTTTTACCTAATTTAAAGGCAGGTTGAGAGATTTTATTCAAATAATCTTACTTATACAGTCTTGTTTCATGAGGAAGTATGTTTTGCACCATACATTTTGTTCTGTGAGCTTTGAAGCAAATATTCAAACATTAGGGAGAGTTTGATTTATAAAAACAATAGTCTCTTTAGGCTGCATTTTCACTGCCTACCACAATCCATTCTGCACTTTGTAAAACACTTCCCTGCCCTTTATTGGCTTTTGTTAGGTTCATTTCAGTGGTCCACATGTGTACATTAGAATCACCTGGGAATTTTGAAAAGCGGTATCAATGCAATGCCTGAATCCTACTTCAGACCAATTAAAAAGGAGTTTTTAGAGTGAGGCCCAAGTGCCAAAATTTTTCCAAAAATCTCCCTAGGCAATTTTAAGGTACAGCCATGTTTTGGAAACCACTCCTTGAAACTTCAAGTTCCAGGAGGGCAAGGGCCCTGTTTATTTTGCTTCACTCCATCCATGCAACCGCTACTTATCAAATAGCCCCCTTTATCAGGCACTGGAACTAGGTGCTGGGCATAAAACTGGGAACAAAAATAAAGTCACCACCTACCTTCTAGAGGAGGAGATGAAGGAATAATAGCTAACATTTATTAGCTAATTTGGCATGTTTTAAGTAATATTACAAATGTTTTACATTTATTAACTCATTTGGTCCTCACAATGATCTTTTGAGGGAGTGCATTGTACTATTACCATCACAGATGAGGGAAGATGTTAAGTTATTCGGCCAAAGTCACATTGCAAGGAAGTGATAGGAACAGACTTCTGAGCCTAAGAGGTCCGACCCCATTACCCACTCTCTTAACAGGTATCCTATGTCACTCTCCATAAGTCCTGCAGACCTTAGCTTAGAGGTAACCCCTTCTAGTAAGCTTCCTAGAACAGCAGTAGGGACATCCCCCCCATCTGCTCTCAGATTCCATATTTCCCCTGAAGTATCACATTATATTGACATTCCCACTTTACTGCTCTACCCAATGAATAGAGCAAGAATTGATTGGATTTGGTGCACCAATAGATTTCCAGCACTCAGCAGAGGGCCTGGCATCTAGTAGACAATAAATGTTTATTGAATGAATAGGTGTTCCTCATGGCAGGGCTCCCTTCTTACCAACTGAGAGACAAGTGAAACACATTAAGTGCCCAAAGCAGTAAACTTAATGTACCAATCCAAATGGGTTTTCAGAGCCAGTTCAAATTTAAGCAAGGACAGTTTACCTGTTAGACCAGCAAGCAAGATGTTGCATGTACTACTTTTGCTATTAGGGTTCATGTCGATTAACCCTATATGGAGATGACAGCCATAGACAGCAGTGAGAAGGGACTGGAAGAATATTTACATTGACTGTATGAGGACACCAGGATGCGTCTCTCGCGCATGCCTTTGGACTAGAGATAAGGAAACTAATTTATACTACTAACTCCAGTTATTCGGTAATGTCCACACTGGCACAGCTTAGAGGTCTCACCTGCCACTAACTTGATTAGTTGCACTGAGTCTTTTTCACTGACTTCTAGAAATAGAGATGCCCTCATTCTCTTTGCTGTTAAACTGTACTTGACCTTCATATGGTCTAATGTATAGGATCCATATCATAGCTTATAGTAATTTTAAAGCACTTCAGTAAATTACTTAAAACATTTTTCCGAAGTGAGACATGTAAAAGTCATGTACAATGCCCCAGGTCCCCCTCATTTCCTTTAATCCTCTCTGAATTTTTGGAAGGGATTATGAAACCCTGTGATTTACAGGAATTTCCAGTGAGGTATCACTGTGAATGCTGATTAATATTTGTGCACTGGCCCTCTATCAAAGAGGGGGAAATGTGGGTTATGAGGGAGAACAAGGAAGGAGGTCTTAAGGAATGAGGACAAGGTGAGTACATTTTACAATCTGAAAAATAGATGCTTTTGAAAACAGATTTCAAAAAACAGTTTGGGGCTGTATATTATGAAATGGGTAGTACTCTGTTACAAAATCCCCCTCTTTGGGTAGACTGCAGTCTCAAAGGCCACACACCCATGTATGGAGCAAGTCACATTTGGTGGAATGGAAGCAGGCCAGGGAGTATTAAGTGCCACGGCCTGTCAGAGATTTCACGTCAGACTCTTTGGAGTGCTGTTCTGGCCATGGGTCCTTACTCTTGGTATTCTCTCAGAAAATCAAATTGATGGACCTCATGGAGGGGAGAAAGAAAAGCAATTGCTCTTTCTGAGCTTTTAGTTCACTCAAAGGCTGGATCACTACAGGTTTTATGGCAAAGCAGAGAAAACAAGTGAAATTCTAAAATCAGTTTTAATCTTGAAAACAACCCTTTTGATCCATTTCTGTCATCTTGCTACATTCCCCATAGCTGCCATTCTCTTCATCCGATGGAGCATGAATTTTTTGAGGACAATGAGTATCTTTCCAGCTTGCCTGCTGATGCAGACAGAGCAGAGGACTTTGAATATGAGGTAAGATCATTTTTACACCACTTCACATTTCTTCATGAAGTTATGGTCAAGGAGTTTTGCATAAAAAGAAAAAATTAATTTATTACTGTGAGAAATACTTTGTCTATTACATATCGAGGGTAAGTTCTTTTAAGTATTGTTTGTTTGGGCTGTTTGTGTCTAATATTTTAAATACATTGGAGAACATTTTTATAATATAAGCTTGAAAATAATTTGATTGCATTTTTGCTGATTTTTATAAACAGCATTATGGCAGCCCCAGGTTTTCTTCTTTCTGTAATATAAAATAATTTCCAAGTGGAGTTTGAAAAAGAAATTATATTTAAAACCAAGATTGTGCTTACTATTTTCATTCATCGTATAGTATTTTGGTTTTAATTGATAAACTAAATTATTTTATATTAGTTATATTTTCTTTCACTTATCCAATGTTCTCTTTGTGACTCAAGTATATACCATCAAAAGGAGTTTCACTGACTTTCTAGAAAGAGAAATGGCCTAATGCCCTTTGTTGTTTAGCCTTTATATATAGTATCTGTACTGTGATATATAACAATTCCAAAAGCCCATCGATTAATTATTTAAAAGCTTTCACAAAAGTTAAAGGATTTATCCTAATATTTCCTCTGCTGTTGCAGTCTATAAATCTTTGAAAGGTTTCAAACCACTCTGACATTTGGAAATAAAGTAGATTGAGGAGGCAAAGAAGCTTTGGTAAACAGGTAGAGAACCCATGATTATCTGCCCTTTTAATGCTTTAGATGATGTCATACAAGTTCAGCAAAATGTTCTTTTCCATTTTACAACCAGGAAATCCTGAAATCTCTTTCCTTAGGAGGATCTGAAATCAAATAAGGCCGATTCAGTGAAGCTCACCTAAAGCAAATAGACATTTATTTGAAATCTTCCCCCTGCAAAAGTCATTGCTGGGGATTACAGAAATCATTATTTCTTTTCGGCCAGAATTTGGAAGTCTGTGCAATGATACCTAACATCTGAGTGGATGGTTTCAGCATTGTTGTTCCTACGAATTTTTTTAACCCTTCTCCATTAAATTGATTGAAAACTTTTATTTTATAAATCCATTCAGTGACTGGTATGCACTGAAATATCCATTAAGTTTTGTCTTCTCATGAAAAATAAATTACAAAATTTAGTCACTTACCCAAATAATTCAAGATTAAATGATGTTTTTCTTTCAGCTAATGAATACTTTGGGTTTAGGGACTGGAATTACCTAGATCACTTCAGCTTTTTATTTAGTTTGTGCCTTCAGGCTTTATTAAAATAAATCTGTGTTTAGGAGGGAGAGCATGGAAGAAAGACTTGCTTAGGTGGGCAGGTTAACAGTAAAAATTATGTTAATTAATTAGCATATCATTGAATATTCCAATGCAGACCAATTTCCTTACCTTTCTATAGGGCTTACTGTGGCTAACCCACATCCTCTTTTTTGAACAATGTAAATCCCTAATAGATGCCAGCCTCAGTATGATGACAGTGGTAAATGCTCAGACAGGTCCTCTGTAGCCTGTAATCTCAACTAATCACAGCATCATAGTCATTAATTTGCTGTCAGCTGTGATTCTCTTGCCGAAGGCATCTTTCTGAGTGATTGAAATAAGAATGTTCCTGTGAAATTTAAATAAGGAGGAAGTTACGGTGACAGGCTTCAATCACGAGAAAGGATGCATGTGAAAGCATCGTACATGGTTAAACAGGGGGGTGGGGACATGGGGGAATATCCCAAGGATAATTTACCAGGTTTCAGAGAGAATAATGGCTCTACCTAGTACTCCTCAGTCTGTTCCGGGCATGTGGCAGAGTGGCACCCACCATCCCTCATGGCTGTGTGAGATTAGACGGTAAAATCTAGTCCACGGCTGTCAGCAGAGCTGATCGTGGATACCACATTAAGTGGGGAGATTTCGAAATGACAGTCCCACTCCTGCACTATCGAAATTAGACGCACACTGGTCAAGGGCTTCTGAGACCAGCAAAGATGACCTCAGCTCCTCCGGAAGCTCTGAGGATGCAATGGGTGAGCCCCTTCCATAGGAACTGCTTCCGCGCCACTTAGAGACTATTACAGGAAGCAGGCCCAATGGCCAAAGAGAAGGCTTCATCTCAGAAAAAGATACTCATTTCTCCTCAACCTAAACACGAACACACATCAGCAGGCAGTCGGAGAAGTAGAGGAAGATTCCCTTTCCATCTGCTCTCACTCATTTCTACCTTCAATATTTAATGAGTACTTAAAATAGGCCAGGCTCTTATCTAAGTGGTTGATGGATGAAGCCCCTGCAGGGGCAGCTTAACCTGTAGGGGAGACAAATAAGGAAAGACACAATACGTTCGGGGATGGGACGTGCTAACGGAGAGCAACAGCGTGGGTAATGGAGAATGGAAATGCATGGGCTTGGGACGGGGTCCTGCTCTCTTATACAGGGGGGCCAGGGAAGGCCTCTCTCATAGGAAACTTAAGGAAAGTAAGAGAGCTAGCCATGTGGGAAGGGAAGGTACAAAGGACCTGGAGCAGAAGCATGCCTGGCGTGCTTAAGGACCAGCAGAGGCCAGTGTGCTCTAGCAGCCTGGATGAGGACCAGAGCGGTAGGAGGAGAAGCCAAAGGGAGGAGGGGCTTATGTTGAGGCACCTTTTACTTTTACCCTGAGGATGGGAAGTTGCTGTAGAAGAGCTGAAACCCTAGCAAGATCCCTCTGGCTGCCAGATGAGTCTGACGGGGCCGGGTGGTGGGGGAGGGGTAGTAAGCAAAGGATGCAGCGACACAGGAGAGCAGAGAGGGGGATGCACGGGAATGGTGAGGCAGAAAGGGCTGAGGCATGGTCTGGAAGGACAGCACCCACTCCTTCGCACAGGGCTTTGTCTAAATGCCCGTGTTTCCATTATTTGCTTCCAAGTTGGAATTTGGTTTGGGCTACGGTGGTTTTTCTTCTGGACTTTTTTAAAAGCAAAATATCATAGGCCAAAGGGAAACACAGCTTCTGGCATCCACTCTTTAAAAGACAGGAAGTGCATAGAACCGCATTTCTGAACTTGCTAAAATGCCGACTGCATCTGCAGAGGCGCCTTTGTAAAGGCCTACTTGCTATTGACTCAGTGAACCAAAGCTGATCTATCTTGTGCATACATAGTTAGGGACTTTGAGTGCATGGATTATTGACCCAATAGACCAAAACAGATCTGACTATCTTGTAAATACATAGTTAGGGACTTTTTAACATGCAGATTATTGCACTGATAGACCGAAACACCTCCCTTCAGAGCCATGATAGGCAGCAAATGCTTCTTTGGAGATATTTATAGTCAGTGTGTCAATGTTATGGTGACTCTGGTGTGTTAGGGACCTCTATGGAATTTTAATGACACCCATAGCTCACCATGGCCTATCACCACTTTGCCTAGGAAAATTATTTGACTGGCTTTAAAATTTCCTCACGGTGCTTCAGAAAAGTCTCAGAGGACCAGCCTGCATTAAAAGACTCACAGCTTTGAATGTGTTCTCTTTCAAAAATGATGGCCCTTGTTCTCTAACTAAAAATGATAAAGGATTTTAATTTTATTTGTAAGAGAAGGAATAAAAATATCAAAATTTAAATAATGCACCCATCGTAAGAGTCAGGGTGCTCCATGCCACTGAAATACCACTGAGGATTAAGTATCTTCTCTTCTTTATTTTCAACTTTGTGTACTTTTTTTTCCAGAGCCAGCTAAAGGTTGAAATAAATCATAAATAGCCCTTAGCAAGTCAGAGGCAGATCTCAAATCCAGCCTCTACCAGAAATAATTTAAAGGGAAAGGCTTCAAGAAATCTAGAGCCCTTTCATCCAACCCCTAATAAAGATATGTTTGCCCCTGCCTGAGTGCAAGGAAGATGCTGAATTTTCTGCAGCATTTACCATTAACTCTCAAAAGTCGGTGGTGATAGAGAAGAGTCAGAGAAGTAATATTGGACTAATATTAAAGTCCAACATTTTGATAGTATAAAACGTTAGGTTAGCCAAGACGAGCAAATAATTTAAGCAACATTTTGAAGTCTGGTGATTTTCATCACCAGAAATGCAACTCAAAATCATTTCTACTCCTCCCCCTGAGATCAGGCTGAATACCCAACAGCCTGAATTAAGTGCGCATCGAGTTCCCCTTCTGAATACATGGTCATCAAAATGAGAAGGAATTTAGAAGTTGGCTTGAAGAGGTATTAAATGTAGAAAGGAGAGGAGGACAAGTGTATGTCAGAGTTCTAGGTAAATATCAACTGTAAACCAAACCTAGGCCCCTATCTAGAAATAGGAAAGAGCATTTAGCATATTAATTGGCAGTTCTTATGCAAGGCATAAATAAACCCTTGTGCTATGCTGAGAAGTGTCATTTTGCAAAATTTGTTTTCCAGACCTGGATCCCTGTGAATAGGTGCAGAATATTGTGATAATCTAAGTAATCTCTCTTACATAGTTAAAGAAAAGAGAATTATGAATCAAGGAGATGGTCATTCAAGAAAATAACAAGAGGATAAGCATTAACTAGATTTCAGTCATATTTTTCGAGCAGCTTCATGATTTGTGAAATGAACTTAGGGAAAAATCTAGTGTGCTTGTGTAGAACTTGGTGGCTCCTTTCTAGGCTATGAGGGCAGAGACCTTATCTGCCTGTTTATCATTGCATCACATCACACATTTCCTAGTGGGTGCTCATATTTGATGAATGAACGAAGGAGGATTCCCGTTGTTATCTGCATGGACCAACTTTTGAGCAATGCAGTCCTTTGTACCTTTTTGTACAAGGGAATTGGAAAGGAACCTGGGACCACCATGCAGTTACAACAGACATCCTCTCCTTTTCTCATAGATATATGTTCCTTTTTTTATTAAGTTTGTACTTTTCTGCAATGTCTCCCTATTTGCCACACCTCTGCCCCCAGTCTTTAGTAACCATCTTTTGACTCTGACTCTCTGTTTCTGTGAGTTTGACTTGTTTTTTCTTTTTTTAGATTCCACATATAATGATACTGTGCAAATTTATCTTTCTCTGACTTATTTCACTTAGCATAATGCTCTCAAGATCCATCTCTGTTGCAGCAAATGGCAGGATTTCGTTCTTTCTCATAGACACACACACACACCCCACATATATAAACCACATCTGCTTTAGCTATTCATCCACTGAGGGACACTTAAGTTGTTTCCATATCTTGGCTGTTGCAAATAGAGATACTTGTTCTTTATATTAGGGGTTCTAATCCAATCATCATGTTTCAGTTCAACACTTCTAAAGAAAGGCCCAAAATGCAGGAAAATGAGGAGAGATAAGTAATGAAATAGAATTTTAATGGTCTCCATGCAAATTCACCCCTGCTAATTATCATCTTATAAGAATCTCATACTTGATATGAATTTGATATAACTCCTAATCCACCCCAGTACTTCCTTTATAACTTCCTCACCAAGGGATCATCCTGCAGATTTGCGAAACACAACAATGGACACAGAACTGAGAGCCTCCTCAAGTAGCCAACCCTGACTCTGACGGTCTCTGGGAAAGGTGTCAAGGAATTTGAAAACCAATGATGGAAAGAATATGTTTGGTATGAAACATAATTTATAAAGAGATGATAATATTATCCATATGTGCGGTGGATATTTGGGAAAAGAAAAAATAGTGCATAGAGTGTGAAAGTGTAGCATTTTCAGAATTATTTTGACTCACTGCTTGCTTTATATTTCATCAGTCCCTTTTATTCCACTTGTTAGTCACATTTTAGAATTATTAATGAAATATCTGAAATAATTTTATACCACTTACCACTGGGGCAATAAAATCATCCATTTAAAAAAATCACCTTAATAAGTTTCATTCTTGTGGGAAATTTATTGAATTGAAAACTGATCTAAATGAAGTGTGAAAATATTTTTATTACTTGAACATTTAAAATAAGATGGTATTCTATCAGAGTTGGTCCATTGAAGTATGTTTTCATGACACCACCATTTTCTCAAATTATAGCAGATTAAAATCTTAGTCATTGAGGCCAACCCAGAAGTTGTCATGTAGTGGGGCTTGTATTTCTAGACTCTCTGGGGCATGTTTCTCCTTCATATCACCACTGCTTCCTCCCTTGTGTAGGAGATTATCTCTAGGCTCTTTCTTGGTCTCCTGGAGCCAGTCTCTAGCCTCTGCAGTCCATCCATTCACCACTCGCTGCCAGACCAGCCCTTCTCAAACGGAGTTCTCACTGGATCGCTCCCCCATTCTTCATCTAGTATGACTCTACTCCTTGAATTAACTCTAATATTCTCTGCCTGGCATTGAAGGTCCTTCATCACCTGTCACCCCCCTACTTTTTCAGGCATCTTGGGGTCAAACTCTGCAGCACAGCAATACTCAGAGACAGCTGGGACGTTCCTTCCTCTGCACCTTTACTTATGAGAATTTCTGCCCCTCAAATGCTTTCCTCACACTGTCCCACCACTGAACTCCTATATCACATTCTATAAATATTTTTTTGCATTGTGCCTTGGCTTATAGTTATTTATGTACTTATATTTTTCTTCTAAATTGTTTGTCTTTTTTAAAGATGTGACCACTTCTAATTATCTCTCTATCACCAGGAGAGCCTACCTAGCACATCCCTTAGCACACAGTGGGCGTTCAGCAGCATTTGCTTGAGGAGTAAATAAATTACTGACCATTGCTGCTACTGTTATTTTGTAAGTGTCCCGCACACTTACAAATCCAAAGAAAATTTGGATTTTATGTTGTTGTTGCCATCCTAGAAAGGATATGCATGGTTTTTTAAAAATATTTTATTATTTATTTATTTGACAGAGAGAGAGAGAGAGAGCACAAGCAGGGGGAGCGGCAGGCAGAGGGAGAGGGAGAAGCAGGTTCCTGCTGAGCAGGGAGCCCGATGTGGGGCTCAATGTGGGGCTTGATCCCAGGACCCAAGGGATCATGACCTGAGCGAAGGCAGACGCTTAACTGACTAAGCCATCCAGGCACCCCAAGGATACGCATGTTTTACCTCACACTTAGAGGCTGGAGAACCCTACTAAACAGACAAGCTAATTTGCATAGGTAAAGAATGACTGGAATTCAGCCCCTGTTAGGATAACCATACATCCTGGTGTGCCCTAAATTGTCCCCATGTATGCCTAAGGTTCCAGTTTAATTATGAATAGCACCTTTCATCTTCAGGAATGTCCTAGCTACATACTACATTATATGGTTGACCTAGTCAAATACTTGAACCTTAGTTGAGGCTGAGACTTTGTAATCACATTTTATATAATACTAATATTCCAAGCAGAGGTAACTCAGAATTTCTTAATTTGAAAACCCATGTTTGGGGGCGCCTAGGTGGCTCAGTCATTAAGCGTCTGCCTTCGGCTCAGGTCCTGATCCCAGTGTCCTGGGATCGAGCCCCGCATCGGGCTCCCTGCTCAGCAGGAAGCCTGCTTTCCTTCTCCTACTCCCCCTGGTTGTGTTCCCTCTCTCGCTGTGTCTCTCTGTCAGATAAATAAAATCTTAAAAAAAAACAAAAAAACAAAAAAACAAAAAAAAAGCCATGTTTGTGAAATTAAAAGATTTTCCTAAGTTGTGATTTTCTATTTAAAAAAGAAAAAGTTATCCTTAAGAAGTGACTAGAAAGAAAATGTCATAAAGTTGGAAATAGCCATCAAAGTTGTTCTAATTCTTTTAGATTTCTTACTGGAAGAAATGAGATTAGTATTATTGTTAATTTGTTCATGTAATTTCATAAAATAAATATGAAGCCCATCTATCTTTCACCTCACTGATTATGACAACACTAAACTTTATTTCCTAAGAAAACAATGAAAAGCAAATTTAACCTTCCAAGTTGTTATTAAACAATGTAACCAAGAGCACATTTATTTTACTAGAAATCTAGATATAAAATGAAGACTCCTTCCACTACGTATATGAATTTTATCAAAATCCTGACATCCAATTTTTGTTCAAAGATACTCATGATACACATTCAGATAATTGCTTTGCATTACTGAAAGGTGTTAGAGGTTGTGTTTAAGGTGAATATTTGCATATCAAATCATATTCCCCAATATCTTCTATTCTGCTTTCAAAGAATGTTTTTCATAGGGGCATAGAAAGGCGAACTGTCTTTTCACTATAAAGCAAATTCCTGATAAGGATTCCAATGTTGATTTCAGAGGCAATATAATCTAGTTGAACAAGCCCAAACAAGGAATGTGGTCCCAGTTCTAGCTCTGTCTCTTAAAGGGCCACTTACCTCCTGAGTCATAGCATCCTCACATGTGAGGTCCATGGGGATACCAATATTAGTTGGAATGATTTGTCTCATCTTGTTCTCCCATGTAACTCACTTGAGCAAAATGAGACAAATGCATATTCAGACCCTTAAAATTTTACAAAATTTTAACATTTCAATCCTATCAACCCCCATTTTACAGGTTTTTATAGAGAGCGTACACACTCATAAGACCACACATTGGTCTGTGTCTAGTACCATATTTTACCAATGGGTAAGAAAGTAGCACACCTCTCCATATTATCTCTGGCTTTAGCTTTAGTGTTTAGAACAAGCTGACCCATAAATATTTGCCAAGTAGAAATGACAGATGCAGGCTGTAGGCACTACAAATTATTTTATTTAAATACAGTGTTTATTTTTTTAATTAGGAAAATATAGAAAATAATTCCAGTTTGGATTTTTTTTCCACCAAATAATTGTCTTTGAAAAAAATTTTGGAATCTTTAAAGAGGATGTGTTTTATATTGGCATGACAGTTCTCCCCTTTCTTCTTCAGGCTTAAGCTCTCGGTAATGCTCTGGTGCATAATTATATAGTGAGTTCACTGGTATTCACTATGTATTAAATAATCAAACTTAATATAAATAAAAGAGACTCTTGCATGATCAATATGGATGGTGCATTATGAGCCAAGATAAATCCAATACATGTATTTGAAGTCCAAAATAAAAATTTTAAGTACCATTATCTGCAGTTGTACCATTTGAGGTAACCACAGTTAACACTTTGTGTGTCTCACTCATCTATGTACATTGTTTTTCCTATAACTAAAATTTCATCTTTTTGTTGGGTACTTACATTTTTTTCCAGGGTTTCTTAGCTATAGGAAACTAGAGTGAACTATGTTATGCATGAAACTTCATCTGCATTTTATTTTTTCTAGCTTTATTGAGATATAGTTGACATATAACATTGTATAAGTTTAGGGTATACAACATGATGACTTAATATATGCATATACTGTGAAATTATAGGGCAATAAGATTAATTAACACCTCTAAATCTCACATAATTACCTTTTGTGTGTGTGTGTGTATGGTGAGAACATTTAAGATCTACTCCCTTAGCAACTTTCAATCATATAATACAGTGTTTTTAATTAAAGTCATTATGCTGGGTGGTGGGGGGGAAGGATGGGGTGGCTGGGTGATGGACATTGAGAAGGTTATGTGCTATGGTGAGCATTGTGAATTGTGTAAGACGGATGAATCACAGACCTGTATACCCCTGAAACAAATAATACATTATATGTTAATTAAAAAATAAATAAAATAAATGGTCTTCTACAAAATAAATAAATAAAGTCATCATGCTGTATGTGAGGTTCTCAGAACTTATTCATCTTATAGCTGGAAATTTTTACTCTTTGACCAACATTTCCCCATTTTCCCCACTCTCTAGTCCTTGGCAACCATGGTTCTACTCTGTTTTTGTGTTCAATTTTTTTAGATTATACCTATGAATGAGAACACAGTATTTGTCTTTCTTCATCTGGTTTATTTCACTTAGCATAATGTCCTCAAGGTCCACAAATGTTGTTGCAATTGTCAGGATTTCCATCTTTTTGTGGCTGAATAATACTCCATTGCAGGTATATACCACATTTTCTTTATCCATTCATCCATTAGTGGATGCTTATGTTGTTTCTGTGTCTTGGCTATTGTGAATAATATTGCAGTGAACATGGGAGTGCTGATATCTCTTCAATATCTTGTATTCATTTCCTTTGAATATATATACCCAGAGTGGGATTGCTGGATTATATGGTAGTTCTTTTTCTTAAATTTCTTGAGGAACCTCCATACTGTTTTTCATAGTGGCTGTACCAGTTTCCATCCCGACCAAGAGTGCACTAGGGTTTCCTTTTCTCCACTTCCTACTAAGACACTTGTTAGGTTATATGTTTCTAGGAAATTATTCATGTGTCTTCTAGGTTATCCATTTTGTTGGTGTATAATGGTTCATAGCAGTCTCATGATCTTTTGTATATCTGTGGTCTCAATTATGTTTCCTCTTCCATATCCAATTTTATTTATCTGAGTCTTCTTTTTTTCTTAGTCTAGCTAAAGGTTTATCAATTTTACTCATCTTAAAAAATCAGCTCCTATTACTATATGACCCAGCAATTACACTACTAGGTATTTACCCCAAAGATACAAATGTAGTGATCCAAAGGGGTATGTGTACCCCGATGTTTATAGCAGCAATGTCCACAATAGCCAAACTATGGAAAGAGCCAAGATGTCCATTGACAGATGAATGGATAAAGAAGATGTGGTATATATATATATATATACACAATGGAATATTATGCAGAATATTATGCAGCCATCAAAAGGAATGAAATCTTGCCATTTGCAATGACGTGGATGGAACTGGAGGGTATTATGGTGAGCGAAATAAGTCCATCAGAGAAAGACATGTATCATATGATCTCACTGATACGAGGAATTCTTAATGTCAGGAAACAAAATGAAGGTTGCTGGAGTGGTGGGGGATGGGAGGCATGGGGTGGCTGGGTGATAGACACTGGGGAGGGTATGTGCTATGGTGAGTGCTGTGAATTGTGTAAGACTGTTGAATCACAGACCTGTACCTCTGAAACAAAAAATACATTCTATGTTTAAAAAAAAAGAAGACAGTAGGGAGGGAAAAATGAAGGGGAGGAAATCGGAGGGGAGACAAACCATGAGAAACAAGGGACTCTGAAAAACAAATTGAGGGTTCTAGAGGGGAGGGGAGTGGGGGGATGGGTTAGCCTGGTGATAGGTATTAAAGAGGGCACGTATTGAATGGAGCACTGGGTGTTTTATGCCAACAATGAATCATGGAACACTACATCAAAAACTAATGATGTAATGTATGGTGATTAACATAACATAATAAAATTTAAAAAAATCAACTCCTACTTTCATCTATTATTTCTATTATTTTTCTGATCTCTCTTTATTTCTGCTAAGAAAAAAGCTAACTTTGGTCTTTGTTCTTTTTTTTTTTTTTTAAGATTTTATTTATTTATTTGAGAGAGAGAGAATGAGAGACAGAGAGCATGAGAGGGAGGAGGGTCAGAGGGAGAAGCAGACTCCCCGCCGAGCAGGGAGCCTGATGCGGGACTCGATCCCGGGACTCCAGGATCATGACCTGAGCCGAAGGCAGTCGCTTAACCAACTGAGCCACCCAGGCGC
>NC_138373.1:95519465-95544738 GCF_054177405.1 Leptonychotes weddellii
TTTTTTTTTTTTAAGATTTTATTTATTTATTTGAGAGAGAGAGAATGAGAGACAGAGAGCATGAGAGGGAGGAGGGTCAGAGGGAGAAGCAGACTCCCCGCCGAGCAGGGAGCCTGATGCGGGACTCGATCCCGGGACTCCAGGATCATGACCTGAGCCGAAGGCAGTCGCTTAACCAACTGAGCCACCCAGGCGCCCGGTCTTTGTTCTTCTTTTTCGGGTTCCTTGAGGTGTAAAATTAGATTGTTTATTTGAGTTCTTTCTTTTCTTAATGTAGGCATACATCACCCTAACTTCCTTCTTAGGACTCCTTTTGCTGCATCCCATAAGTTTTGGCATGTTGTATCTTCATTTTCTTTTTTTTTTTTTTCCAATATTTTTTTAATTTTCCTTTTGAGTTCATCTTTGACCACTGGTTAGTCAGCAGTGTGTTGTTTAAATTTCCACATACGTGTGAATTTTCCAGCTTTCCTCCTGTTATTAATTTTTAGTTTCATACAATTGTGGTCAGAAAAGATACCTGAGGGGCACCTGGGTGGCTCAGTTGGTTAAGCGTCTGCCTTCGCCTCGGATCATGATCCCAGGGTCCTGGGATCGAGCCCCACATCAGGTTCCCTGCTTGGCGGGGAGCCTGCTTCTCTCTCTCCCTTTTGTCCCTCCCCCTGCCCATGCTCTCTCACTCTCTCTCTCTGTCAAATAAATAAATAAAATCTTTAAAAAGAAAAAAAGAAAAGATACTTGATATGATGTCAGTCTTCTAAATTTGCTTTTAGTTTTTTAAACTAACATATAATCTATCCTGGGGAATGATCTGCGTATGTTTGAGAAGAAGGTATATTCTGCTACTGTTGGATCAAATGTTCTATATATGTGTGTTAGGTCCATTTGCCCTAAAGTATATTTGAAGTCCAATGTTTCTTTACTGATTTTCAATATTTCAGTATTTCTTTACTGATTTTCAGTGTTTCCTTATTAGTTTCTTATTAATGATCTACCCATTGTCAGAAGTGGGGTGTTGAAGTCCTCTATTATTATTGTATTGTTGTCTGTTTCTCCCTTCAGATGTGTATTTGCTTAATATATTTATGCTGTAATGTTGAGTACATATTAAATTTACAGTTGTCATATCCTGTTGATGAATTTACTGCTTTATCGTTATATAATGACCTTCTTTGTCTATTGTTACAGATTTTGATATAAAGTCCACTTTATGAGATATAAATATAGCTATCCCTGATCTCTTTTAGTTTCCATCTGCATAGAAAATCTTTTTCCATCCTTTACTCTGTGCCTACATGTGTCCTTAAAGCTGAAGTGAGTCTTGTAGGCAGCATTTGGTTGGGTCTTTTGTGTTTTAATCTAGCCAGCCACTCTGTGCTTTTTGTTTGGAAAATTTAATCCATTTACATTTAGAGTAATTATGGATAGGTAAGGATTTAGTAATGTCATTTTATTAATTGTATTCTGACTGTTTTATAGCTCTCTTATTCCTTCTTCCTTTCTTGCTGTCTTCCTTTGTGAACTGATGAATTGACTTTGTGGTGGAGGTAAAAATAAGAACAAAGAGACAAAAATGTTTCTTAGCTAAATATTTGACAAACATAAGATATTACAGTTATTCGCATAAATAAATAAGCCCTGGGTCTCAGTTTCTAGCCTCTGCACCTCCTCCATTTGCCTTATTGTATGATTATTACTTGTTCCCACTTTGGGCTCCCCCATAAATCTTTGAGCTTTTTCAGCGTGGAGGACCTTGTCTTATGCATCTTTGTCTTCCAAGTACCAAACACATAATGGACTATTGAAACAATAACTAAATTTTAAATATACTTTCAGGTTAGCAAATCTGAGGCTTACATGACTCAGGAGGTTTAGAGCTACTGCTCTTTAGATGTTCTCCTTTTTTATTGTTGTTTCATTCCTCAAATGAAATATTAAGAAAAATATAACTTTTTCTAGTTAGAATTGGAGCTTATTATTTACTGTTCTAATAAGCATACCTAAATATATCTCACACACACACACACACACACACACACACATTGTCACAAAGCCTCTCACTCTGTCTCTTCATTGGCTAGTAGGGTGTTTAGAATGTGGTGATGAAGCAATTAAATTTTTTGGCTTGTTTTAAACCAGGAGAAAAATGTCTATTATAATAATGATGTTTACAGGTGAAGCACTGGATGGCAGTACTTTTAAATACAACAAGAAATATCTACACCCATAGTCATCATAAATGGAACAGATTGAAAAAATGCAAAAATGAATGGCACAAAGTTGGTAATCACTTTGATTGAACTGAGATATGATACTTAACTATATAATCGGATTTTAAATGACCAGATTTCATCTCTTAGGACAGGACATTTAAAGCAATATGTGTTTGTACTTGGTTAATGCAAGTTATAGAGTCCAGTGTTTCAGAAGCCAAGCCTAATTGTGAGTTGGAGTTCTACAGCAGAAATTATTCACCAGCCAAAGTTAAAATTTGATCAGTCCTACAAATACTCTTACCTGTGTTTTTATTTCATTGTCCTTGCCTTCTTGTAGATATTCCCTTTACATATTTCTGTTTGTTTTTCAGTAGCAAAACCTTGGAAGTTAAATCTGTAATTTTTTTCTTTGTTCTGTAAAACACATTGAAACCATTTGCTCTTTCACTTTCCTGCCATCAGGTTTTAAAGTCACAGATTCCACTCAGTAGGAAGTGAAGGCTTCTATAGGAAGCAGTAACAAAAGTGGGATTGCTATAAATAGCTTATTTTTAAGAAGTGTGTACTTTAAAAAGGAAAATTATAAGAGCTCTCCTTTCAAATGTAAAAGGATATTAGTATTCAGGTCATAATAAAAGATATTAGAGGCAAAACTTTAAAATAAAAATAGATAAACACATTTAGATAAAGAACAATTAAGTGGTATTTGGACAGAAGAGAATTAAGATTAAGAGAACTTTGACATGGTGGAATTTGAACCACAAGAAGACCTAGAAGCACACCTGATTACTTGACAAAGAAAACTGAAACCGAAAGTTAAAGACTCACCTACCATAGCTAGTTAGTAGCAGATACTAGACAAGAATTTCTTCTTTTTTGTAAAAGCAAAAAAAAGTTTTTATGATTATAAAAATAATAGATGTTCATTATTTTATTTCCTTATTCAAATTCCCTCTCAGCATGTAATTGAGTATGTGTTCTTTCCTAGAGTGTATAATTGTCAAGAGTATATAATATTTCACCTTCTTTTATAAACAAACTAAAACTAACATGTCCTATAAAGTGTGATTACCTGTGATTTATGAGAGAGGTCTAAAACTCCTAAATAACTATTAGAAGGATAGCGTGTTTTCCGAGGATGTTTATGAGTAACCAAAGGATCCATGGACAGCTGTTGAGTCTTTTTGCAGCCAGGAAGTTCATAATCCTTAAAGATCTTTTCCTTCCTTTGACTTATACATGAATACCTGCCAAATAAAGACAGTTGGGAATCCTTTTAAACAAAAGTTTTAAATGTGCTTTAGGAACATGTGAGCAATTTAGTTGGGAAATTTAAAAGAAACCTGTGATTCCGTGACTAGAGATATCACTAACTGTTTCTAGTTAGGAAAGATTTAATGGCTTCCTGTCTGCTATGTACAGAAATTAATACAATCTCTTTCTCTAAAATGAAAGTGAAAGGGACTCCAAACTTTGGTTTCATTCCTTCACATAACCCAGAGTTCCTATTACTTACATTCTTCTGTGTTGACTTGAAGGTTTAAATTTCCAAATGCTATGACTTAGAATTTTTCCACCTTAAATATTTTTAGTAATGAAATCTCATGCAATAAAATCTGTTGTTGGATGGGTAAACAAGTTCAAAGACCTTGAGTAATTCATGGAGGTGGCAGCACATGTGAATATTCAATTAGTTCTACTATCTGACTCTCATAGGAGAAAAGCATTAATATCCCTTTTTCAAAAACCAGACTGGCTATTCCAGATTCTGGTTCTATTCCTTAAGTGTGTCAAAAACAGAGAAAGCCATACGTTCTCTCAAGGGCTTTTCTCAGGTACAGAGACATTACTTATAGGGTTATTTCCTGTCATTTTTCTTAATGATCTCGAACACATACACAACTGTATAGTAGTCATATAACAAAGTGTAGGCTTCTGCAATATAATAATGCTGGCTGATCCATACCTGTTGGATATCAGATTAATCACCTAAAAAAGAACATTTTCTGGCACCCAAATTATTTTGCTTATATTCCAACTATATAAAATAAATTACCTTCATTAAGACCTCATTTATTGTCCCCTATAAATAACCTACCATTAATTTGCAAGAAAACCCCTCAAAAAAAATTTATTCCCAACAAATCAAGGTCTGGTTGTATCACTCTGATGGGAGGAAAATTGTATTTAGGTATATTTGGAATCAGCCTGAAGTGGGCTCAAGTCAGACTCCACTGCACAATACCTGTGTGATCTCTCTGAGCCTCAGGTTCCTCACCTGTGCAAAGAAGATAACATTAATAAAATGTTGTTGTTGTTGTTGTTGTTGTTTTAAGAAAGCTCTACGCCCAGCATGGGGCTTGAACTCATGACCCTGAGATCAAGAGTCACATGCTCTACTAACTGAGCCAGACAGGTGGCCCAATAATAAGTATTTAATATTAAGTGACATAATATATGAAAACATGTAGTACAACAGTTGGGATGCAGATTAGCTATAGATATAGATAGATAGATATTCTAGCATTTAACCATTGTGTCAATTTCCTCACCATGAGTGGAGAATATTTAAGGAGACAGGAGAAAATGAACCTTCAGAAGAGAAACAACATGTCTTATGGATGATAGGGTCTAGGCGAGCACTTGAAAGGTGAATCATGAGCTACATACAAGGAACAAAACCCTGAGTGCCCCAGCGGACCCAAATATACTCAAGTGTCCTTTATAAAAAACGAACAAATAAAAAAAAAAAAAACCTCAAATGAAGCCTGTTTTGATCTCTGACTTCTAACTTCTCTCTTCTTTTCCTGAACATCTTTAAAAAATAGCTCATCTGCCACTTTTTTAAAATCTCATTAATTTCTCAACCCATTAATATGTAATTTGAGGATGACAATTACCAGTGGAATGACCAAACCTAGCTATACCTTCTACTTCCTTAACTTTCAGCCACATTTGATGCTATTGGCCATCTGCATCTTTTTGAAATGCTCTTCTTCCTTTGCCTCCAGAATACCACCCTGCCTTACTTTCTAATTTCTAATCCTATGACAGCTCTCCCCAGACTTAATTCAGTTTCCCATCTCTAAGTTTGGGACTACTGCAACCTCATCTCTAAGGGCTCTGAGAAGGGGTAAGCGGGCTGACCTGTGGCTATTAGTGTTCTGAACTAGTGGGGAGAATGGGACTAGCAGAATCATCAGTGTGCATGACACCAACACCCTCTTGTGTATCCAGAGACTCCAAGCTCTGAATCTTGCTGGTTCAGAGTTGCTCTAGAATCAACTCCTTGGTTCTCATTCTTTGTTTGAGCTTCAGGCTTTAATGTGATCTCTTCTGCTCCAGAGATTTCTCACAGTTTCCAATCCATGAAGTGTTCTTTTTCTTCTTTTAAAGCATGATTTTTTTTAATGGATACTTTTCTTATACATTCCTGGGTTTGGGAGCAGGAGAGGAAATTATTAGTCTATGTTAGCTTCTATGTATACTAGTTTCTCTTTCAACTTTTGTCTCCTTTCTTCCAACTTTGCATGTCTCATGTTAATTATGTGTTCAGTATTTGTCTGTTGAGTGACTTTTTTGTTATTGTTTTTAAAAAGTAAGATGAACTAAGTATTAGTTTTGTTTTTAGACTAGAATAAGGGCAACACTAGTAGTAGTAGTAGCAGTAGAAAGTGGAAGACAAGGATAGATCAGAAGCATATATCTCAGAGGCAAGTTTGAAGACTTGATAATTGTTGGAATGGGAAGGATTAAGGAAAGGCCTGGAACAATATTAGATGTTCTTATTAAACATAAATTACTGCAAATTAAGGAAATGTTTGCCAATATTTATGGAGTAAAAAGTGTATCATAACTTAAGTTTCATCTATACCTTACATCAGAAACTCATTTCAGACCTTAATTTTACAACTTCGTGCGTGTTGTACTCAATGATTTAAAACTGTACCCTAAAAACTGTGGGTGAGAGTATACATTGGTGCAGCCACTATGGAAAACAGTATAGAGGTTCCTCAAGAAGTCAAAACTAGAACTATTCTATGATCCAGCAGTCCCACTTCTGGATATATATCCAAAGGAAATGAAATAACTGTCTCAAAGAGATTATCTTGGAAACAATCTAAGTGTCCATCGTTGGATAAATGGATAAAGGAAATGTGGTATATGCATATGATGGAATAATTTTCAGTCATAAAAAAAGAATGAAATACCTAGTGCTCAGTGAAATAAGTCAAAGACAAATAACTGTGTGTGCTCACTTATATGTGGAATCTAAAAGAGCCAAACTCAAAGAAATAGAGAGTAGGATGGCGGCTGCTAGGGACTGAGGGTTGAAGGAGATGAGAAAATGTTGGTCAAAGAGTACAAACTTCCAGCTATAAGATGAATAAATTCTGGGGGTCTAATGGTGATGATAATTAACAGTACTATATTACATACTTGAAAATTGCTAAAACAATAGATCTTAAATGTTCTCCCTACCAAAAAAAAAAAAAAAGGCAATTATGTGAGGGAATGGAGGTGTTAAGAAACCTTATTGTGGTAATCATTTCACAATATACACAAATCATCACATTGTACACTTTAAGCGTACATGTTGTATGTTATCATACATGTTATCAACATACAACATGTAAGTGTAAGCTTTTTTCCAGCTTTATTGAGATTGATAATAAAGATTGATAATAAAGAGATTGAAAATAAAGCTGGAAAAAAGCTAATAAAAAATAAAATTCACTCTAAGTTCTCAATCCTTCTGCATGCAAATACCGATCATGGTACTCCCATAATATATGATTAGACATGCAGGATTTTTACATTTTTACATTTTATTTTTCATATTCCATTCAATTTTGCTTTTAGAGCAAAGATTTTGAAATGACTTCCACTTCTACTGTGAAATGATGTTTTCCTTTCATCTGACTGGCCCAGTTAAGTTCAGAAATACTTTTGAGCAATATGATATTTCAGATGCTGTGTGAGCATTGGAGAGCCAAAAATAAATAAGATACTGACTTCCGTCAAGGAGTTCACAGTCAGATGCGGAAACAGAAAGTCATATATAGTTACACTACTGTGAGACATGCGCTATAATATGCAGAAGTGGTACAGAGAAGCCAGTGACTCTTTGAGGCGTGGTTGGAGAGGGAATGGCACCTGAGAAGAATTTTGAACAAGCAGACATTTAAGGGGAGAGCAAGAGCAAACACGCGAAGGCATCAACAGGCACAGCCGGTTCAAGGAACCGCAAATAGTTCAGTCCAACTGGAGAGTTAAGTTTTGAGAAGTAAAGAAAGATACAGGATAAGGCTAGACAAGTAGGCAGGGCCAGATAAGGAAACACCTTTTTTTTTAAAAAAAAGATTTTATTTATTTATTTATTTGAGAAAGAGACAGGAAGAGAGAGAGAGAGCACAAGGCAGGGGAGGGGCAGAGGGAGAGGGAGAAGCAGGCTCACCTCTGAGCACAGAGCCCAATGCGGGGCTTGATCCCCGGACCCCGAGATCATGACCTGAGCCAACGTCAGACACCTAACCAACTGAGCCACCCAGGTGCCTGGAAACACCTCTTATCTTATATTGTGATGAACAACTTGGACTTTATACTACAGGCCATGGAAGACAATTCATGTTAGAAGAGGCTCGATGGAGTCAGATTGGTGTTCCAAATAGACCCAGTTTTGTAGGCGTGTGTAGGACCAATTTGGAGGAACGAAACCCAAAGAAGAGACACAAATGACGGGTCAATTTCTATGGGCCAGGTATGAAATGAAAAAGATTGGAACTTAGGTGGTGGCAATGGTAGAGTATAGAATCCGATAAATAAATAGTTGGCTTTTTTAAACAAGCAAAACTTATGTAGGTGGACCATTATCTTTCCCCTGCATGACAAGTGGTTAGGAGCCCTATTTTCTTTACAGCCAGCTTCTAACCAAAGTCATTCTGGCAAACTTGACATCCGGCACGATCTGTCCTCTTTAATAAATGTCCCAGGGAGTCAAGACGGTCACCTGTCAAAATTGATAAGTGAGGCAGCAGCAGGGACGGCTGCCTTATTTGTGAGGGCTCAGCAGCCAGCGCATCCAGCCTGTTTACCTCTAGACTGGTCTGTCTCGCTCCGAGACTTTTCTATTTCCACCCAAATAGCCCCAGAATGCACTGAGGCTATCCCTACCCATGTGAGCTATTCCTTCCGGGGTGGTCTGCAAATGTGGAAGGAGGATAAAGAGGCTACTTTCATTAAGGTGTTTAACAACTGAAGAGTTCCGATAGCTTTAAAAGGGAACGTGTGAATTTGACCAGTTCTCTGTAGGCATTTAGCAAAATAGGTAGTAAATTCTGTGAAATAGAAAAGCCCAAGGGATTACTGGGCAGTGTACTTCTAAAATCCTAAAATGCTCATTACCTCATGCATGGAAGGTATCTGAGGAATAAGGAGCCATTTGTTGATTAAAAGGACTTAGTCTGAACAATAGAGTGGCTGGTGTTTTTAAATTAAATATACAGGAAGGCACTTAAACCTCATCTTCTACTTTTGTGAAGGAAAGAAATGAGAGTCTCAGAGGATCACCCCCGCGCTGATGAGAAGTCCACAGCACAGTTCTGTACAATAAACTTTTTCTTTCTCTTCTCTTTACTAATGGGATTGTGGTTCTCTATGTACACGAACACATTGCTTGCAAAATCTAAGAAGGAAAGAGCCAAAATCTGAATAGAGAAACAGCAGGACTTTGGTCTACCCATGGTATGCTCATTAACAAAACTTCTGTTCACGGTGGAAACTCAAAACTTCTTAACATGGACATTTTCTTTAAATGAGATGCTTGCAGCAGCTAGGAAAACTCTAATTATGGCAGGCATCTCCTACTTCTCGTCACCAGACCATCCTGCCTCACATTATTTACCTTAGGAAACCGTATTTTGAAGCTTAAACTGATCTTTTTTTCTCTAGAAAGCAACTAATGATTCTTTGAAACTACAGTGATCTTTTCCTTCCATCACACGGCGGTGAATTGCAAGGTGTTCCCCGTCACACAAGTTTTCAACAATTGTTATAACCCTGGCAATGTTTTAAAGGTTTTGCCTTTCCTCTGTTGCAGATATTTGCCCAATTGACAGTTGAAATTCAATTTTTCATTGAGTTTTTTTTTAAGTCCTTCCTATCATACGTATGGCCTTCACATTCTCCTGCTGAGATTATTCCAAGACCTAATAGACTCCATCATTAGAAAACATTTTATAGTACTCAAATTGGCTTTCCTTATGTTGAATTACATCCAGTGTTTCCTCTCCATTGCCCATTATAGAAGTAATTTGCAGAATTTCTGCATTTTAGCCAAGAACATACAGAGGGAGTGTCTGCCTGGGGTGCTAGATACCAGTGGCTTTGCCAAGCTGGAAAGGACAGGGCCCTAGGGCTGGTGTATGTTCCAGAGGACTGTGTTTGTGTATTTCTGAATTTCCATGTGTACCTAAATTACTGTCTCTATATATTACACATGTTTCTTGTCCCCCTTAATAAATTCATGGACACACATGCTTGCATAGGCCCTTTCCCACATACTTACTTGTCCTAGATTAGATATTGAGGTAAATTTGGATACGCCTAGTAGTATTAAAAGACTAACAGAATAGCACTTTAGTGCTACAGTAAGATGTGCCCATGTGCCTTCATTTGTTTGTAAAAACTGTATCCCTAATATCTAGTATCAGACACACTTAAGAGTGTTTTATAGGAGTGGTATTGGGTTTTTGCATTCATTCATGGAATGTTTATTTTTTACATCATATGGGATAGTATAAAAGAAATGAGTATAAAATAAATGCAATCTCTGCAATCTCTGCCCTCAGTAAATTAACATCTATTATTCACTTTAAGTGCACAGATAACAGTTACCTGTTTCCTTAGAGAATGCCTATGTTTAGATGAAACATGGACACTAAAAAAACAGTATGTATATATATATTTTTTTGGCTGTACTCTCTCCCCCAGTTGTTTGGGTTCTTCCAGACACCTCTCAAAATCCTTCCAGAAGGGGGGCGCCTGGGTGGCTCAGTTGGTTAAGCGACTGCCTTCGGCTCAGGTCATGATCCTGGAGTCCCGGGATCGAGTCCCACATCGGGCTCCCTGCTCAGCAGGGAGTCTGCTTCTCCCTCTGACCCTCCTCCCTCTCATGCTCTCTGTCTCTCATTGTCTCTCTCGCAAATAAATAAAATCTTAAGAAAAAAAAAATTAAAAAAAAAAAATCCTTCCAGAAGTTTCTGAGAATCCTCAGGGTGGGTCTTCTATGTGCTCTCAAACTGTCTTGTTGCTACCCAATAAAATCTGACATTTTCTTTCCTTCTGGCTTCAACTGTGATGATCATATCCTCTGCTGGACCTAATGTTCTTGATGCCCACTCTCTTTCCCTCTCTCCAGTTCTGACTGGCCCACACAGGTTGCTCAGGTCACTGCATATACACCAAGCTGTGTTGCAAGAGTTACCTCAAGGAGAAGTAATGGTTGTCTATCTTTATGCTTTTGGTGTCATAAAGAGCTAAGATATGTCTTCTGTATTCACTTTCTCTATTGTATTTTTAGGATAATGGCATAAATCTGTAATGGCAGATCTAAAAATAGTCTCAATAATGCTATGCTACAACATCAACTTGCCTCCAAACAGAGATGCAATAAACACCTGTCTAGTCAACACCCAGCTGTAGAAAAAGAACGTTACCCTGACATTGCAACCCTGTGCATGCCTCTCACTAATCCTGTCTCTTTACCCTCTCCCTCAGAAGTAAGCACTATCCTGAATTTTATGCTTATCATTATCTTGCTTATCTGTATAATTTTGTGACATAAGTTTGTAGCTCTAAATAATCTGTTCTTTAACTTCACATCTTTAAGCATTTTTGCAGCCATACTGAATGTATTCTTCTTAAAGCTGTATTTTTTTATTCAGAATTATGAGCCTAGTTTCTGGTTGATCCAAGTTGTTACATATAGCTGTAATTCACTAATATTCACTACTATTATAGGATTAACATTTATGAAAATGGCATAGTTTATATACTCACTTGGTGGACATTTGAGTTGTTTCCAGCTTTATAATATTACAGTGTTGCTATGAATATTCTTTCTTGTATAGACTCATGCATAGTAGAGCTTTCTAGGGGAACTCCTGGGTATAAGATATGCACATTCACTAAGTAGTGAGTGCCTGAGCTGATTTTAACTCCTACCAACAGTGTGAAGGTGCTTCTAGGCACCACATTCCCAAAAACACTTGGCATTTTTAGACTTATGATTTTCTCCAGACATAATTTTCTCCGGTTATGATATTGTGATAGTTTTCTCCATGTATCATATTGTGGTTATTTAAAATCTCCTTACTCCTAAAAAAATTAAAATAAAATCTACTTTCTCCTGATTATTAATAAGGTTGAGCATCTTATACATTTATTGGCCTGTTCAGTTTTCTTCTGTATAATGCCATTTTGGTATTTGCTCATTTCTATACTGGTTTTTTATTGATCGATATTTTAAAAATTCTTCATATAACGAATTGTGAAATCAATCCTTTATTTGTATCATCAGTATTATTTCTCAGTTTGTGACTTGTCTTTTCACTTTTTAATGGTATCTTATGCTAAAAAAGTTCCTAATTTTAATATCATATAATATGTTAATATGCTTCTTTATGGTTTATGCTTCTTGTATCTAGTTTGAAAAATCTTCCTGCTTTTATTTTGTATTCTAAATTTTTAAAAATAATTTTGCTCTTCACTTTAATCTTTGATTCACACAGAAATTTTTTTTCATATTTTTGTTATTTTTTTGTTGATGTGGTGTGAATGAATGAATAAAGGAATCTCAAAAAGATGAATGGGTGAGGAGAAATATGAAGAGGAGGGAAGTTAATTATTTTTGGCTTTTTGAGTTTTTAATTCTAGTTAGTTAACATACAGTGTTATGTTAGTTTCCAGTATACAATATAGTGATCCAACAATTCCATACATCACCCAGAGCTCATCATGACAAGTGCCCTCCTTAATCCCCATCACCTATTTCACCCATCCCCCCACTCCCGCACACAGAGATTCTTTTTTATTATGGTTGGAGCTTGGGGCCCAAATTTATTTTTTTTTTCTATATGGATTACATGTTCTCTTAGTACTACTAATTGAAAGTCCACATTTCCTTGATATGTAATCACAACTCCATCTTAAATCAATTTAGTGGTTTTTTTTGGTAAAGATTTTATTTATTTATTTGAGAGAGAGAATGAGATAGAGAGAGAGAGCATGAGAGGGGGTAGGGTCAGAAGGAGAAGCAGACTCCCTGCTGAGCAGGGAGCCCGATGCGGAGCTCGATCCCGGGACTCCAGGATCATGACCTGAGCCAAAGGCAGTCGCTTAACCAACTGAGCCACCCAGGCGCCCCTCAATTTAGTTTCTGTGTAGGTGTAAGTCGGTTTCGGATTTCTCCTGTCTGTTCCCTTGGTCCAGTTTGTCAAATTGCATGCCATACTATACTGTCTTAAGTTGTACTGTAGCTTTATTTGAAGTCCTGGTAGCTGGCTGGATAATCCTCTTACCTTATTCTTCACAAGTGTCTTCATTCTGCTTTGTCTTTTGCAGTTCATGTAAATTTTTTAATTAGCTGTGCAAGTCCATAACAATATTATAGGGATTTTGAATTTGTTCATCAATTTGGGAAGAATGAACTCCTTATCGTATTGATTCTGCCAATTCATGAACATGAGCTCTCTTTTTCTCTAGGTCTTTAATATCTTCCAATAGATTTTATAATTTTCTCCATAAGGTGCCTACACATCTTTTCATTAGCTTTATTCCTAACAATTGCTATTTTTTTCTGCAATGTTCCATAGTAGATAAGAGCACAGACTCTCTAATCCAGTTTTTCTGTTTTCTAGTTGTGTTACCTTGAGTAAAATCACTTAACCTATTTGTGTCTCAATTTTCTCATAGGCAAATGGGGATATTTGTATACCAAACCTTTAGAATTATGAGAATTAAATATACTGTAAAGTGCTTAAAACACTGCCAAGCACAAATTAAATTTAATGTGTTTGCTATTACTGTTAAGGAGAATTTTTTCATAAGTGATTAATTCATACTTGAAAATAATATATATACTCTGCATTTATTGAGAATACTATTCTATAGCTATACATTAGATCAAGCTTGTTAATCATATTGTTCAAATAGTCTATATCCTTAAACTTATATTGCCTAATTTATCTATCAGTCAACATTATAGTGATAGATTCGTCAAAATTCTAATTCTATCATTTTTGCTTTCTACAACTTGAAGTCATAATTTGAGGTGCATCCAAGTAAAGAATATTTATTTCTTCCTGGTCGATTTAACTTTTCTTAAAAAAATTATGTAGTGACTCTACTTCTTTGATGATCTTTGTTCTACGATATATTTTATTATATTGTTAACATAGCTACATCAGCTTTCTCTTAGTCTTTCATGACATACCTTTTGCCACTTTTACTTTCAGCTTTTCTGAACTGTTATTTTTTACATGTGTTTCTCATAACCTCTTGTTACAAGTGTTTTTTGTACAATTTTTGTATAGCTGGATTGTTGTTCTTTTGCCCTAGTGGTGGTGGTGTTTTGCTTGCATTTCTATTTTGTCATTTTATGTCTTTTAGCCATATCATTTAGTCTATTCATATTTATTACAATTATTTAGAAATTTGGGCTTACTCCCATCATTTATTATATTGCAATTCATTTATTTTCTCTCTTCTGTTTCTTTTTCATCTTTTATGTGGCTTGATCATTTATTTTTCACATTCCATATTTTCCCTTCTGCTGGATGAGAATAGATACTATTTCTGTTCTTTTAGTTCTTATCTTAGAAATCTTAATTCATCAATTTTTATAATTAGGCAATATTTTAACCCTCCTCCTAAGTAGGAATACAGGGACTCAAGAACACTTAAACTCTAACCAGGTCCCTCCTGATTTATATGTTATCTTTATAAGCATTTAAAAAATTTTTGGCCTTATTTTAACTCTTTAAACCATTATACACAATATAACTTGTTATATTTGTTTAAATTATTTTTTCTTTTCATTTCTTTTTGCATCTCAGACGTTACACCTGAGTTTGCCTTCTGACCTTGAAATACATCTTTTAAAGTTTCCTATAGTAACAGTGTGCTCTTGGCAAAATATTTTAGGTTTTTGTTTATCTGAAAATGTCTTTATTTTACTTTTGTTCTAAAAAAGATGTTTTCCTTGGGTATAGAACTCTGAATCAGCAGATCTTTGCCTCAGCATAACAAAGATACCATCCCTCTGTATCTTGACTCACACACAATACAGATACAATTCACAATAAAGACACTGATTCCTTAATCAGTGGATTAATAGTTGTCATCAGTTCAGGAATATTCTCAGTCTTTATCTCTGTGTTTCTTCTATTTCCTGTTTTTCATTTCTTTGTCTCTGTGTGTGCATTCTAGATAATTTTGTCAAGTCTATCTACTAGCTCACTAATTTCTAATTTGAGTAATTCTCTCCTCAGATATGTCTAATCTGCTGTTAAACACACCCATTAAATTTTAATTTCAATTATTATAGTTGTTATTTCTATGATTTATGTTTTATATTGGTTATTTTTATACCCATTCTTTACTCATATTTGCAATTCTATTTTTTTCATGTTAAATTTCCCTATATATATTTGCAATGTCTTTCTAAATAGGACACCTGTTTAATTTTTTTTCTCCTGTTGAACCTCACTCTTAGTGCATTGTTTCTTGTGTGTTTCATGAAATTTGACTGCAAGCTTATTTTTATTCTAACTTTATCTCTGGACTCTTTGAGGCCTGGGTTTCTCCCAGAAAAGTGTAAATGTAAGTTTGTTCTTGCCAATATTTGTCATGATCATTCCCATGTTATAATAGTTCTTTGGAGTCAATATTCCATTGTTTAGATAGTCCCTTATTTAAGAACTCCCATATTTTGGACATTGAGGACATTTATGATATTTTGTTATTATAAATTATGCAGTAGTGAACAGATGCTGATATACTTCAGGTTAATTTTGATGATGTTTTTGTATGTAGTTACCAAACCAGACTACAGAATACATAATGCCGTGATTGAAGTTAATTTTCAAGTGGCCAAAATGATCAGACTAATCTCATTAACAACAAATAGAGAAATATGCCTACTCTTCAAAGGCCAAGGAAAAAGCAGTTTCATAAAGCAGTTGGGCAAATAACCATAAAATAATTTTAATAAATATGTTAAGTAAATAAAACATTTAAAATTAACCTGATCATTTGTCTATCCAATATCATAAAATACTTCTCAAATTCCTTTAAAATGATATAAATTGGCATCTTGATTATACAAACATACAATTATATGTCTACGCATCCATCACTGGGAAAATTACACCATGTAGAATAAAAACCAATACATATGTGTGAGCATACATACATTCTTATGAAAATTTACCAGCTCACAAAAGTCTATAACAGCATTCATTTTCCATTTTTAAAAATAGATGGTAAGATAATATCGGTGCTGTTACAATCCACCATTAATTATGAGTCCTATGGGGACAGATAAGGAACTGTGAATAAATTTAGAAAACATGTATATATGGGAAACAAAACAGATGAACATATGGGAAGAGAAAAAAAGGAGAGAGGGAAGCAAACATAAGAGACTCTAAAGAGAACAAACTGAGGGTTGCTGGAGGGAGGTGGGTGGGGGATGGGCTAGATGGGTGATGGGGATTAAGGAGGGCACTTGTTAGAATGAGCACTGGGTGTTGTATGTAAGTGATGAATCACTGAATTCTACTGAAACCAATATTATACTGTATGTTAACTAACAGAACTTAAATAAAAATTTGAAAGAAAAAAGAAGCAAAACTGAAAATATGTGCATATGAAATTATGCCATTCAATGATGTTATATACGTTTTTGGGGAGCTCCTCCAGTATTTAACAATGTGCATACCTCCCCAAAATGAACTCTCTCCCTTCTAAGGATGAGTGTTAAAATTCATACCTTGCTTCTTGATTAAAAAAATGTTTTCATCAAATAGCTTGAATTTTTTGGAGAAAAGGTAAAATGTTGAGAAAAGCACAAAGCTTTAACTTCAGCATTTTATGACCTGTTGTTATATTTTGGAATAGATCTATTTTTAGGGTTTAATTTCCTTGGTTAGATGAGAAGTATCTATAGGGATAAGTAGACACATTTAGTTATATGAAAATGCTCCTTTACTAAACAGTAACAGAAAAAAAACCTGGGGAACGATTATTGTGACATTTATGGGATCTTGACAGGTTTAAAAATCTTGTACCTTTTCCTGTATCATGACCATGGGAAAAGCTCCCAGCCCCACTATAAAATAGCTTAGAAAAGACTTGCAATAATAGCCCAGTGCTTCATTAGAAAAGCCTGTATTTCCTGCTTCGCTAACCAGCTGATGGAAATAAAGTTCATCTTGTCAACAGGTTTATTTATTTCCCATTCTTCTTCTGCTTTGCTAATCTTCCTTTTATGTTTCCTTAATAACACATACTGGAAAAGTTCCTGAATGCTTTTCAAATAAAAAGAAGTTCTGAGGATTGACAAATTTCTGTTGTGTCAACATAGACACGGGCGTCTCCCAGTCTGGAACTCAATGTATAATATCTGAAAAAGATAAATGTAGACCCTCCTTTCCTCATTCATCAGATCAGGAGATATTCAGGTCTACTAATTGGTTTTAATGCATGTTATTAGAATTTTATTGCCAGTACAATAAAGACACAGTGCATTTCATGTATCATAATAGACTGGCATTAAAAAATAACTTAGGGGAGCTGGCTCCAAAAAGAAGGGATAGAAAAGTAAAAATCTAGAATTGGTGCTATCAAATAGTTCTTTGGACACTGGGGTCGTGACCAGCGGCAAAATGTAGAACTTAGCAAATAGGAAATAATGCATAAATTCAGGATCATCTGTCGCCTACAATTAATCAGTATGTATTTACCAAAAAAAATATTATTACACACGTGCTACTAATCTGGAGATGTGGAACTCCAAGCATCTTTTAATAAATGATCTTGTGGATCAAATTTCTTCCTGATCATCAAATGCTGGAATAAAGTACCATATTTTTGTGTGGTCATAGTAGGGCAGGCAATATTTTGGATTTTTGTAATAAGAAAAAAATTTAATTCACTATTTGATCATATTTTTAATTGGTGTCTTAAACATTGGGTATAAAAATATAATATGAAAAGAGTCCTTGTTTTGATCCACTTCCAGGAAAAATTTATTCTATAATATGTTTTATCACATAAGATCTTTGTAGTTTCTGTGCAACTTTTACACTTAATCTGCCCCACCTGTGAAGGAAACAGTGGATTTGCACTATTTTTCACAAAAAAAAGTCATTGCATATCAACATATTGACACAACATGAAACATGATAAATGGAATATTAGCTGATAAATTTAGATTAATACTCCATGCAAGTTCAAAAGATAGCTTTTGTTACCATGTCCTACATGTTTTCCTTTCATTAACCTTTAGCCCAAGTTCACTGTAAATCTATCATCTCTACTAAACTCTACACCCTTTGGAAGAGTCTTTCAGTCCTACCAAACCTAAATATGGTCCTTCTTGGGTTTATCTTTTTTTTTTTATGTTATGTTAATCACCATACATTACATCATTAGTTTTTTATGTCGTGTTCCGTGATTCATTGTTTGTGTCAGATTACAGCTCTGTACTTCTTCATTCTGCCTTCTTCACCACTTTGTCCTTACCCATGTATCCTATCTCTCAAGGGGTAGGGAGTGTCTCACCCTCTGTGCCAAATACTGAACAGGGCTTACAATATTCCAAATAGTTGACAGCTAATGACATTGTTTCCCATTAAGATAAAGCAGTGATAACCATGATACCTTGTCATCTGAAGTTGATATTTATAACCTATTTCAGTCCTAGGTTACTAATTTCCCTAGAAGATGCTCTGAGGATCATTTGTGAATGTTTAGATTTTGCTTTTTCTTTCTTTCCAGTGCTTACTCTGCCACTTCAGGTAGCTATAAATGATCTGTACAGACCCTTATATTTAGGTAAAAGACATTTTGCCTTTCTCAAGGAAATGTCTGCCTCTTCAAAATGATTTTTTTTTTTTTACTTTGAAACAGCATCCTAAACAGTAGATTGTATCTCTTTAGCTGATCTCCTTTACTGAAAACATGGCCAGCTCAAAAGCATCACAAGAAGTACAGCCATTGAATGAGGGACTACCAAGGCACAAAGGGTCACCCTGTCCTTTTCCACTATTTACTTTGCAGAAAGCACATGGCTAATATCAAAGAAATGCTGTTAACACCCTCTTTTGGAAAACTGATTTTTCAGTAATTCAAAGAAAAGATAGCTTACAAACTCCATGAGTGGAGATACAATAAGGACAGCAGGACCAGGTGAATAGCTGTATTATCTAAATGAGAACACGTATTTGAGCCTCTCAGGGAATGCACAGTACTTTTCTATAAAAGCTAGTGTGCTGTTCCCCCTTTTTAAATTTACTGTATATGAAGGGATGAAAGAATACTAAAAAAAAATTCAACTCATGCCCTTCTCTCCTAGAGTCCTTTATTCATCACCCTGATTCAGTGTATGGTGCAGCTCATGTCAGCTGCTCAACCTGGTTCCCGCCTACACACATCTCACCTGTATACAGAGCTTCAATCAGCCTCTATCGTCCCCTGCCATGATTTTGGCCTCTCAACACACTCTCCTCCCTACACACTCCACCCCCCACTCCATGTCCTGGGAGAGAATGACTTAAAGAATAATAGAAGAACCAGGGAGATAACCATGGAAAAAAGCAATTGTATGACAGTCAGGAGGCCTGGTTTCCACTCAGCTCTGCCACTGATTTACCCTGTGAACGTGAGAAAGTCATTTACATTGATGGATCAGAGGGCAAGTTAAACTGTGGCTAAAATCCCTTCCAAATAATTCTATGAAATAAATTGATTATATTATTTCCTTAAAATTTAATCAGTATTAAAAATAAAGCAGAAGGAATTTGTGCTACTGCCTCAGTTGAATATCAGAAAAACAAGTCTTTACTTTCCCTCAGTTGTCCTAATTTCATAACTGTTCGTGGTTTATGTATGAAAGAAAGCCTCACATTTTTCATTCTGACCTCCCTGTCTCAGTTTCCTTACTTATAAAGTGGAGGAGGCAATAATATCTCCTGCTTAAACTTGTTAACAGTCAGCAGGGGGTAATCAATGTACAGCGATTGGCGGTTTACCCAACACAGCAAATGTGAGCCACTGTTGTTGTAATTCCCAGGGTTAAAAATTAAGGGAGTGTGGTTCCAGAAAATATATGAAATTTAAGAAAAAAGTAGTTATCACACATCTGATGAGTGCCAAGATACATAGTGATGCCAGATCAGTCACTCGTCTGCAGAAACACTTCCAAAGGCTTCCCACATCACTTGGAGTAAAGCCAAAGTCTTTATAAGGCCTGCCAGGCCCTGTGTAGTGTGGAGCCCCTTCACCTCTGTGATCACATCTCCTACCCAACCCCCTCTCCCTCAGCTCTAGAGAGATTGCCATCTGACTCTTCCTCCAACTTGCCAGGCACACTCCTGGCATTTCCACTGGATGCACCTTCTGCCTGGGTTGCTTACCCCACATGACCACATGGCTAAATCCCTCATCTCTTTCCTGATTCTGTTCCAGTACCTTCTCCTTGATGAAGCTCACCCTGACATCCTATTTAAAATTGTAACCCTTCCACTTACCACACTATCGTGAGTTCTTTTATGCTTATGCCTCAGTCTAGACAATGAGCTCTTAACTGACCACTGTACTAGAAAAGTCTATTGATTAAAAAAAAAAAAGATTTCAAGTAAAGAAAACAAAACAAAAACCTGTGTTCAATTTCTGATTTAGAAAAACAGTTGCTAAGTGACCTTAGGTAAATTACTTAATGCTGGCCCTGAATTTCCTTATCTATAAAGTGAAATTATAATATCTACTAAAATTAACTGGAACTGTGATCCAAGAGACAGAAGACACAAAACAAATGCTTAAAGAAAGAGAGGAGATGAAGTGGCATACCAAACTGAAAATGCCAAGAGTTTGCTCTTTCAGGCATAACTTGGTCTGAGGGCTCAAATGATGCCACTAAATTTCAGTCTTTCTCCATCTTTTGGCTTTTATCTTTTCTTTGTTAAACCCATCCTCAGGCTCTGTATATTGTGGTAAGATAAAGCTTTGAGATGCTCTTGATCTACATTCTTGCCGTTTTAATTACAACAGGAAAGACAAGTGTTCTTTTCCCAATAGTTTCAACAAGTCTTGAGACTAATTTTGTTGGGCTTGAACTGGATCAAATACTGATCCCTAAAACAATCCCTACAGCTAAAGAAATAAAATACACTAATTTGCTACCATCTAGGTCACATGCCTACCCCTGGGGCTGGAATTGGACCTGGAAACCTATAGAATGGGAAAGAGAAAGATATAATTCTGCACAAGAAATTTAGGGTCATGCTTCCAAAAACAGAAAGTGAATGCTGAGTGGGCCAGAAATTCCTATACAATGTATAACCCTGTCATATTTTTGTAAAATTAAATGAAATATTATTTGTAAAACACTGATGAATAGCATTGATACATAAACACAATGGTCAATACATAAAAGTTTCTAATGCTGAACACAGTTCTTGGCATATAGCAGGTGCTAAGAAAATGTCAAGAGAATAAAATAAATAAGTAAAAACTGAATCTGCTAGAGGAATTCTTAGAATGAGTAATTTATAGATAATTTTGCTTAATTTTCAGTTAACTCTAGTTAGTTACAATCTCTTGTTGGCAGAGACTATAAGAAATTAAGTCACATCTATTGTTTTCACAGCTTTATGAATGTATCCTACTGAATCTAATGCAATCATACAAATATAGGAAATGTAGAAATACAAATACAATACAGATAGAAATATAGAAAAAGGAATTTTAGCCTATATCCCAACCCACTATAGCAGTTAATTCATACAAATATAGAAAAGGCAATTTTAGCCTACAGCCCAACCCACTATCACAGTTAACTCACCCAACAAATGAATATGGGGCTTCACCTAAGTTTTCAGACTATGCTGGCTCTGGGAATGTAAACAAGAGGGCATGGCACCATCCTTAAGAGCTGTATTTCTTTGTTTAACACCTAAGGATTGTAGTATATAACAATAAACATAGCAAAGACCTGTTTATAGCATAGGAAAAAAAAACAGACGATTTTAAAAAGTAAGCAACTTAGTAAAATACAGATTTCCTAATGAAAAAAAAAAGAAAGAATAAGTGATAATAATTTTCAAGAAGTTAGTAAGCATCAGTAAAATTCTGATAGAGAATTTTAGGGGCCCTACATAAGAAAGAGGGATGGGGAGGGATACCACCTAGAAAGTATCATTTAAGCTGAGAACTCAAAAGGAGAAAGAACTTTACATGGAACTTGATGAAGGAGCTGTTGAGAATTCAGGCTTGGCCTTTTAGTGAGAACTTGAATCCCAGCTCTGCCTCTCACTTGCTGTGTGAATTTGGGCAAGTTACTTCACCTCTCTATGCCTCGTTTTCTTCATCAGTAAAATGAAAATAATAGTAACTGTGTTAAAGACTGGTAAGACACTACCTTCATCCAAGCTCTCATTTCCTCTTACAAAACTGGTAACCTTCCCCACTAGCCTTCCTGACTCTTAACCCCTGCAGCTCACCCATCATGCTACCGCTACAGTCATTTTTCCCCACTGCAAATCAGACTGTGTTACTTCTTTTACAGTGACTCCTCTTTACTTTTTGCAAAATCCAAATTACTTAGTATGGTGTGCGCATCCTTCCATGATATGGCCCTTGTCTACCTCTCCAGTTTTTTTTTTTCCACCGTGACCCCTCACCCACCCTAGTCTTAAACCCTTAGGTTCATACACATTAACTACTTAAAACTCCTGTAACATGCATGCTGTTTCCTATCTCTGTAACCCTTGTGTAGTCAGTGTTCTCTGCTTGGAAATTTGGTCTTGGTGAACACCAGGGTCAATTCTGTTACCTCTTCCAATGCACTTTTATTAGCTTTTTCCAGCAGGCCCCAACCTAGAGCAGACCACCATACCATATGTATTGGATTTCCAATTGCCTCACCCCATATAAATGATAGTAATGCTTTGTGGGTGTGGCATGGCAATGGGAATGATCTAATAAGGAAAGAGAAACTGATAATAGAAGAGAAAGGGAATAATTTAAAGAGAAAAGGTCTTGAAAAATAAAACATTTTAAAAAGAGGAGTGGTTTACAGAGCATGAGTGGAGACATTGGCCTTTGAGAGAGTTGGGCCTCTCCCTTTCATTGTAATAGAGGGACAGCCCACAGGATTGATACAGGTGAATTTAGGTTGATACACTGAGCAGAAGGAAGAAAGAGCAGTTTCTATTTCATGGCTTCTTTTTTCTTCATGAAGCATAAGATAGGATACTACCTAAAAGTGAAGGGAGAGAAGACACTATAGCAGAAATGCAGAGAAAAGAGGTATAAAATACCAGTCTGGGAGAGTGGAAGGTTGAGGTGATAATAATCTTCATCCAATGGGCTCTGAGGCAAGGTCATCAAATGAACATGGGTAGGTCCTATTGGAAATTTGAGATAAAGAGGAACAACTTGACAAGGAAAGTATAATGTGATTGTCGGACAGCATTGATGGTCCATTTGACATCTGTGGTAATGAATTTACAGTTAAAGAGTCAATTTGGTCAGCATGGTTGTGCATTTTCCTCCAGGGCCATGCAGCTGCTCAGGTGGGAACATAGGGAAGTGATATCTGGTTTTACCCATGATTGCCTTCTTGCCGGATGATACGGTGGAAGCAAAGAACCACAAGGGAGTTGTAGATTTTTATTAAAGATTATCATGGGTAACTGTGATTCCAAGCTGTTCAAGAAGAGAGGGGAGGGCATGAGGGAATTATTGAATGTGAAAAGTGAAAGAGCAAACATGCTAGAGTAGGAATAGTAATCTGTGCTGATCAGACAGTAGAGCACTAAAAATGGTATTTTAAAAGAAAAGCAACTATGGCAATAAGAGTTCATGAATACTCTTTTCTACACATTGTTTATGACATGTTAAACAATTTTGAGGGAGACCCCCCCACCAAGAACTAACATATAAATCAGAAAATCCAGCCACAAAATGATGGTAGGTATTTAGCAATGCCATTAGTAAGCTAATAAATGATCATGTTCATGTCTGTTCAAAACTCAAGAGTCACCTGTGAATAATCCTGGATTTCAGGGTTTCTACAAAGGTAAACCACATGATCCTAATACCTAAAAGCAACTGCAGTTTTCTCAAAAGATACAACAAAAAAATTACTGATATAAACGGAAGTTTTCCCCTAGTTTCACATGCCATTGGTCTTTGTTTTAGACAGAGCGGGACTGGGTGGGAGCCCATCAAAGAACAGCTTTCCATGCAGTTGGCATGATTCTCTAGTTGATGCGGTAGAAGTAACTACATAGTTGAAGTATCACTTCTCATCTACCTTGAATTTAAGTCTCCCATTTCTATTCCTGGTCCAGAATTGATGACAGAGACTACCAATTACCGGCTTCATGAATCCACCCTCCCCCGATTAACAATACACACAAAATATTTCTTTGTTAAGGTATAAAATCCATTCAAATGAGTAATTTATGACTTCCTAAGATGACTCAAAGCCCACAGTGAGAAGCAGACAACCTGGGCCTAGAAAAATGTGACTTCTTTATTTCCCAAAGAATCCCAGAGAGTTCCTAAGAAGAGAAAATTGGGATATTAAAAGCTGCCTGCCTGCAAGGCTGGTTCAACATCTGCAAATCAATATGATACAATACATTCATAAAAGAAAGAACAAGAACCATATGATCCTCTCAATAGATGCAGAAAAAGCATTTGACAAAGTACAGCATCCTTTCTTGATTAAAACTCTTCAGAGTATAGGATAGAGGGTACATACCTCAATATCATAAAAGACACCTATGAAAAACCCACAGCGAATATCATTCTCAATGGGGAAAAACTGAGAGCTTTCTCCCTAAGGTCAGGAACACGGCAGGGATGTCCACTATCACCATTGCTATTCAACATAGTATTAGAAGTCCCAGCCACAGCAATCAGACAACAAAAAGATAAAACACATCCAAATCGGCAAAGAAGTCAAACTCTCACTGTTTGCAGATGATATGATACTTTATGTGGAAAACCCAAAAGACTCCACCCCAAAACTGCTAGAACTCATTGAGGAATTCAGTAAAGTGGCAGGATATAAAATCAACGCACAGAAATCAGTTGCATTTATATATACCAACAACAAGACAGAAGAAAGAGAAATTAGGGCGCCTGGGTGGCTCAGTTGGTTAAGCAACTGCCTTCGGCTCAGGTCATGATCCTGGAGTCCCAGGATCGAGTCCCGCATCGGGCTCCCTGCTCGGCAGGGAGTCTGCTTCTCCCTCTGACCTTCCCCCCTTTCATGCTCTCTCTCTATCTCATTGCCTCTCAAATGAATAAATAAAATCTTTAAAAAAAAAAAAGAAGAAAGAGAAATTAAGGAGTCGATCCCATTTATAATTGTACCCTACACCATAAGATACCTAGGAATAAATTTAACCAAAGAGGCAAAGAATCTGTACTCAGAAAACTATAAAATACTCATGAAAGAAATGGAGGAAGACACAAAGAAATGGAAAAACGTTCCATGCTCATGCACTGGAAGAACAAATATTGTGAAGATGTCAATGCTACCTAGAGCAATCTACACATTCAATGCAATCCCTATCAAAATACCATCCACTTTTTTCAAAGAAATGGAACAAATAATCCTAAAATTTGTATGGAACCAGAAAAGACCCCGCATAGCCAGAGGAATGTTGAAAAAGAAAAGCAAAGCTGGTGGCATCGCAATTCCGGACTTCCAGCTCTATTACAAAGCTGTCATCATCAAGACAGTGTGGTCCTGGCAT
>NC_138373.1:95545238-95596294 GCF_054177405.1 Leptonychotes weddellii
AACCCTCCTACACTGTTGGTGGGAATGCAAGCTGGTGCAGCCACTCTGGAAAACAGTATGGAGGTTCCTCAAAAAGTTGAAAATAGAGCTACCATACGACCCAGCAATTGTACTACTGGGTATTTACCCCAAAGATACAAATGTAGTGATCCGAAGGGGTACGTGCACCCCGATGTTTATAGCAGCAGTGTCCACAATAGCCAAACTATGGAAAGAGCCAAGATGTCCATCGACAGATGAATGGATAAAGATGATGTGGTATATATACACAATGGAATATTATGCAGCCATCAAAAGGAATGGAATCTTGCCATTTGCAACAACGTGGATGGAACTAGAGGGTATTATGCTGAGCAAAATAAGTCAGTCAGAGAAAGATATGTATCATATGATCTCACTGATATGAGGATTTCTTAATGTCAGGAAACAAACTGAGGGTTGCTGGAGTGGTTGGGGGGTGGGAGGGAGGGGGTGCCTGGGTGATAGACATTGGGTAGGGTATGTGCTATGGTGAGCACTGTGAATTGTGTAAGACTGTTGAATCACAGACCTGTACCTCTGAAACAAATAATACATTCTACGTTAAAAAAAAAAAAAAGACGATAGCAGGAGGGGTAAAATGAAGGGAGGGAAATCAGAGGGGGAGATGAACCATGAGAGACTATGGACTCTGAGAAACAAACTAGGGTTCTGGGGGGGGGTGGGGGGATGGGTTAGCCTGGTGATGGGTATTTAAGAGGGCACATATTGAATGGAGCACTGGGTGTTATACACAAACAATGAATCATGGAACACTACATCAAAAACTAATGATGTAATGTATGGTGATTAACATAACATAATAAAATTTAAAATAAATAAAAATAAATAAATAAAAGCTGCCTGCATTTCACAACAATATCATTGAGAAAGAAAACGTAGCTAAGTAAGGACCTGAGGTTAAGGATGTTAGTGGAAAGATATGACCATCTGCTCTCGCTTTTACCCTCTGTCTCTACAGAAACATGATTTAGTTAAAAGGTGCAGCAGCTTCTTATGGGTGTTTGGAAATGGAGTGTGTGAGCCTGATGTTGTCCTAGTGATGTGGGTATTCCAGGATTTTGTTATTTATTTCTTAGTAAGTATTATACCTGGTTTTCACTATTGAGGAGATGATGATATTGAAGCAATATTTTCATAGTAAATTCTCTAGCTTCCCTTAGCTGTGGGAGTTAAAGTTTTTATACTTCCCACTAATTCTTTTTTTTTTAAATAAATGTTTTGTTAGAACAAGTCAGCATGGCATTCCACTAGTTACTAATCAACATTACAAAATGTAAGACAATGATACATGATTAATACTAATCTTGTATAGTAGTACATTTGTTGTCTGATAAATATAAACCAGGAACACAAATAAAAGAAAAGGATGATATCAACACAAGAGACCCCCCCCCCAGTCTCCCATAATTGTCAGTTGACTGTTGACATCAGTGACCATCCTGTCTGGCCCTGGGTTGTTTCAGTGGTACTGACTGCCTCTGAATTTTCTTTTCATGGCACGGGCCTCCGAGCTCTCTAGAGTTTGCAAACAATTTGCCTTTTAAAAAGCCATTGTAGACACTTTCAAGCCTCAGTTCTTCCTCCAGCAACAGAGTCCTATCTAGAAAGCAAAAGTTTTTTCTTTTCTTTTTAAGTTCCCTGTTCCTCCTTAGACCCAATCATAAAATATATAAAAATTTCACAGTACTGTAGGGCAACTGATTTATGTATAGATCCCATTCTTTCTCTGACTGGAAGGATGTTTCACAGCAAGGTTTACTAACTAACCTTCTCCTCCACCCTCAATCTCCATGCAGTCAGTTTCTCACAGGATTAGGCACTATGATTTTATTTTTAAAGGGACTTTATACATGTTTCCAGAACATAGCATCTTAAAGCACATTTAAGCCAAAGGAATGTAGTTTTACCAGGTATATGAAGCGATTCTTCCACTCCAGTCACACATGTCTTAAGGATGGCTAAGCAGTGCCATCGTGCATGCCTGGCTTTGATTCGTATACACCTGAGAATTGTCTATGGGGAAAATGTACAGAGGTAGCATTTCACTTTTATGTTTTTCATCAAACAGCTTCCTAGGGACAGAGGGAAAGGTATGAAAGTTGTTAGGGAAAACATTCTCTATTACCAGGAGGTTGTTTCTTCAGAAGTCAGAGGCTTGTGTGCTTTGTGAAAGGAATACGAAATTAAACCTGTACTAGAGACTTTCTTTCAGATAATCAGGCTTTACAAAGCCACCTTTGCCTCATACAAACAAGATGCTCTACAGGTATATGCTTGGAAGTTATTTTATCATAGAATTAAAGGAACTTTGATTCTAAAATGTATGCTTCTGTGTACTAGTGTGAAATATGCAGTGTCTGAAACATTCTCAACCAAAGAAAGAATGGCAAGTCCACACTTGGGACTGGTGTTGGATGGTTTGTGGGATCCAGGAAATCTCACTTGAGTCTCCCTCCCTCAGCGACTGGAATCCTACCACCTGAAGTTTAGTCCTTTGAATTAAGGCTTTGTGTTTTCAGTCTTCATTAATACAAACCAAACCCTAAGTGGGCAACATTTAAAATAATTACTAATCCAAGAAACATACTCTTAACTATAGAGAATGAACAGATGGTTACCCAAAGGGAGGTTGGGGGGAGGGATGGGTGTAATAGGCAATGGGGATTAAGAGGACACTTACCAGCATGAGCAGTGAGTACTGTATAGAAGTATTGAATCACTGTATTATACCCCCGAAACTAATAGAATACTGTATGTTAACTATACTGGAAGTAGAATTATAAACGTAATTAAAAATAATTATTAGTGATGATCTCTTTAAGAAATATCTATCACTTTTCTTTATATACTAAGAGCTACTTGTGAGAAAGTAGAAGGTAACATTAATTGCCCACTTTGCTAGGGGATAGGTAGATAAGATGGCAAACCTGAAATTCCACTGGCTGCCTACACAGGCAGACCTCTAGCAACTCCAGACAGTTAGAAGGAAATAGGAGGGTGTTGAGTGTCTTAAACGTGGGGTATTAAAAAACAAAGATGTAACTTCGAGACCTATTCTGCAGCTTTGCTTAGGTCCGATAGGATGACAATATTGAAAAATTATGTTGACCTCAGGATCTTAGTCTTCTTTCCGTTGTGATTCTCAAGTTGATGCTTTGATTTGTGGTATTGAAGTCTTATGCCCTCTGTATCTTCATAGGTTGGTTCCATTTTATTGCAGAATATTTTCAGTGTGCATCTCCTAAACAAGCACCAAAACCATGCTGCAGCCTTGAGAATGTCGAGAAAACACTTACAAAACAAGGCTCCCTCTGGAAATGTCTTCCCACAGCACAGGGACTTTCTCCCCTGCTATCAGAAGGACACTGAAAGTCAGTGCACAGCTTTGACTACAGCTCCTCATTTGCTTTAATTTAAAGGTCCCAATCTCAGTTCCTTGTGGAGTGTTTAGGTTTCCTTGTAGGCCTCTTAGGAATCATAAGCTTCTCTACTCCTTAACCGTATACTGCATTGCTGTAATTGAAGCTCTTTTGTTGCTGTAATTTCTTCCTAATGTTACAGCTTCAGTCAAGTATTTTTTTTCCCTCTGGAGGCATTAATGATTGCCAGTTTTGAAAATACCCTTGCTGGGTATGTACTTTTTACTTCCGGTGCCAAATCACACCACTGTTTCCTATTCTTCCTCAAGGTGAGAGGACTTTCCACCTTTTTTTCTTTACCGTTTAGCATACACCATGCCCTTTTTATCCACTGTAGTGGAATTTAGAGTATCTTTGCCAACCAGTTACAAAGTCGTTCTTCATAGTTTCATGGAGTTCACCAATTTACAGTACGTATCTCAGGACAGAGGGTCTAAATTTTGTTTAATTTGCTATCAGCCTTGAAATTATTGGTCGCTAGAGCTTATGATAGTCAACCCTTGCTAAGGATTTACCTATGGTTTATAGCATGTCGTTAAAATAAATGGTTATTTTCCAATGACAAGGCCTGCCCTGAGATACAAAATTGAAAGGGAGGATCCTTCTTCAAATTCAACAGAGTGTACTGGAGAATATCCTCTTGTTTGAAGTTAAGCGAGTTTTTCTTTATTTAATCCTGGTAACTATTTCTAATAATACACCATTAAATGTATGCTTATTATAATCAAACTTCAAAATCTTCTTTTCATTCACATACACACATGCATACACACACACACACACACACAAAACTTATCTCCCATTAAAGAAGGAAGACTGCTTAATTACTGTTTTTACAGAAAGTTACGAACATCAGGAAAGATCTGAAATAGAAGCAGCCACCCGTTAGCCTGGATTTACTGAGTGCCCACACTATGCCTATCCCTGTTCTAGGACCTGGAGAAAGCTTTAAGCAAGGCAGACAAATTTGTAACTCCCACAGAGTCCGAGTTCCAGAAACTTAATCCAGACTTCTCTTCCCATTTAAATTTACTTTGTTTTATCTTATCTGATATTTACCAAAGGACCTTATATTCTTCATCCAATAGGAACAAGTTCTCCATGATGAGAACACCAATTTGTCTTTTAGTGCTTGGAATTATGCAATTTATCCTGAAGTCATCTGTTTCTGAGAGTAGTACAAGTCTGTTTCATTATATAAAAATGAAATACACTGAAATTTATTATTATTTTACTGAACATAAATCAGGAAATAGATTCAATATACATTACCTAAGGACTGACATTTCAAGCCCCTTAGCCATGTGTTTCAGTAAATGTGTTTCCATGTTCATTTACTGCCTCATTTTGAATCATTGCCTGTTGATGTCTCTCCCTTCAGCCTGGATGAACCATTTCATTCCAAGGGTGAGAGATTCTACAAAATAATAGAAAGCCTTGGCCTGAGCTATACAAAACACTTGCTGATTATCATATTGTATAGAACTCAAAAGAAGGATTGATACAGGGCCCAGTGTAGTCTTTTTTAATTTGAACTTTGTTTTGTTTTATTAAAATACAAATAAAATCACAGTAACTCCCAGTATTTTTATGAACATTTTTCTACTTACTTTGACAGTCTCAAATATCTTACTGATTGATGCATATTTTATACTTTATTGTATAATTTTTAAGCTTTAAGTTTATGATTTGATACAAAAGAATTGCACTTTTCCACCTGTACAATGAAAATTTGAAACACTGGCTTGAGTATACAGAAATACACATTGAAGGTACATTCGGGTGATTTTGGTAATGTAAGTTAATTTCAAATGTTGGGCAGTAATTATGAAAACCTCCCAGGGCGACCCAGAGAATATCAGTGAGTTCTCCATTCTGCTGTGGGATTTCTTTCTGAGATAAATGTCGTTCTGTGTGTGTTTTTCTCTCAGGAGGTCGAGCTGTGTCGTGTTAGTAGTCAAGAGAAGCTGGGCCTGACAGTCTGTTACAGAACGGATGATGAAGAAGACACAGGCATTTATGTCAGCGAGGTAAGAAATGCTGAGGAGGAGAGGTAGGGGGAGGGAGACTGCGAAGAATGGAGTCAAATGACTCACGTCGAGAAAATCCTTGGGAGGCCTGAATGTGAAGAATTGGCCATGTTCCAGTCCTTGTCACTTTCAGTTAAGAAAGTAAATTATGTTGCCCAAGTAATGTAATTATTATCAGCTTGTTTAATGGGGATGCTTTCACCAGAGAATCCCAGTAAGGAAAACTGCAAAAATGGGAACGTTGCCTAAATTTGAATAAATTCCCCTAAGTATGCAGAAAGTCAAACAAAGTTTCTGATGGGCAAACATTCATCCTTCCATTCCTTTTATTAGTGCTGTTAACAAGAGCATCGACTAATTGTTTTACATCTAATATCACAAATATTACACATTTTACTCTGCTGGCAGGATTGATACATTTGAATATCCAAGGAATGTATCTATGAGTTTGTTTCATTCAACCCCTGTAATCACTCTCAGAAAGTTAGGTACCTAAATGTGAAACACTCTTCTTAGTGTTAATTACTTTGAAAAAAATGTGAAGCAAAATTTATTATTATAGGTGATTTTTTAAGACTGGCCAAAGAATCATTTTGTGAGAAGTAGTAAGGTATAATTTATTTTAATTATATGTACATATGACTGAAAATTATATATATGTGTATATATATCCGCAAACACATACGTACATAGATGTGTGTGTATTGCCTAACTCCTCCTATATATGTATCTACACACACACACATATATGTGTGTGTGAAACCATGTATATGTATATGTGTGAAAAGAAGTTAGACAAACTAGATACTAATTAATGTCTCATGCTGGTCTTCTTGGCCGTGATCTTAACAACATTACCTGACTCACTGAGCTTCAGCTTCCTTGACTAGAAACTTGGTACAACAATGTTTATCTCATTGCTTTTATAGAGGTGTTTAGAATATGGAAAAAATAATGTAATTAATGCACTTAGAAAATTACCCAGCGCTCTATGGTGATTAACATAACATTAAAAAAATCTACATTAAAAAAAAAAGAAAAGAAAATTACCCAGCTCTATAAATGTAAACGTTATTCTTTATCACTTTACCGAAGAATTTACTGATTGGATCTTGCAATGGAAAAATCTCCAGAGAATGTTTGACTTATACACCTCTTTTGAATGGACAGCTATGGTAATCCCTCCAATTATGGTGAGGAAATAGTCGCAGAATTGTCTTTTGTAATAGGCACAGAGGTACAAATGTCAAAGTTTGGCATTAGTTTGATTACGGTTCTGTAGGCAAACTTTTAGATTGTGAACGGCTTCTCAGTAGGATACAGTTGATTAATCATACCTCCCTTCCTTCTAGTAAGTCTCTATTTACCATTTAAATATGCCAGCTTTGGAGCAGTTTTAACTTTCCAGGGACAATAAAGAAGCCACAGGAACTGAACATATGTACTTGGAAGGAATATTTTCCTTATACTTCTTACATGTAATTAAAGTGTCTTTTGTTCTTGATTGATCACTTAAAATTCACTTATTAGGTGGCACCACCTAATAAGAAAGTAATACCTAACATCTGGATAGGATGGATCAACCTCATGCTACACTAGAAATACTTTGCTTAAATTAAAGCTTTGATGGAGTAAGCTCAAATAAATGGCTTTGAGCCATCATTCAAAATATGATAGACAGATTTACCCCCAGTGAACTGTAAGTCATCACTCAAGTTTGGCCCATTAAAATGTTGGTAAACTCCTAATAAAGGCTTAAATATCTATTTATTCTAAAATATTTTGTAGTTAATACACTTCACCCTATAATGTAGAGCCTAGTAATAATCTACATGGATAGGATTTTTTTTTCATTTTTCAAGCAACATCGATTATAAATCCCTTTCTAAATTAATGTGTTCATGAGACAGAAATCTCTTTAATAAGTATGGACTTACAGTATAGCTCTCAGCTTTTCTAAAACAGCTAAACCAGGATTTAAAGATCACCCTAGTAGAAAGCAAATTTCCTGGGTTCAGAGAATCCTAGAATTAACATCTGCTGAAAATCATGTCAGCTGAGGACCATGTCTGACAGTTTGGAAAGAGAAATGAGTGAATGGAAGTTAAAAAAAAAAAAAAGGAAGAAGAAGAAAAAAGAAAGAGAGAGAGAATAGAGAGAAAGAAAGAAAAGAAAAAGAAAGAAAGGGAAGGAGAGAGAAAAATAGTTAAGTTCTGCTCTAGTTCTCTTTAATTTTATTATTATTAATTCTAAAATAGTCCACTTGTATTTTTTGAATCAGTGATTTTTGACAGAAAACCTTGGCACGCATTCTATAAATCAGTAGAGAATTTTGAACCAGGTTACTAAAAATATCTTTTAAACCCTATTTTTAAGTTCCTGGGGGAATACTGCATATCCAGTTAAAGATGTATGTTTTCTCCATTACAGGTAGATCCGAACAGCATTGCTGCCAAAGATGGCCGAATTCGAGAAGGGGATCGGATTTTGCAAGTATGTGGCATGGTCATTTCCTTTAGTTTCTCACCATTTGTTCAATAGTTTCAACTTTATTTAGTTTTTTATGAAGTGTCAGAGGAGAGAATTTGTCTTTCCTAGATGATAACATCCACAAAACAAAAAGCTATTGTTTAAAAAATTTTTTAAGCAAGGGTGGTATTATTCATTAAGAATTATTGGCTAATGATTAGTGATTAAGGCATAATCTCTGGACTTGGGTAACTCGGCTTCCCCTTTCAGCTCCACCACCTACTCGGCCACCTTACTTTGCCTCTCATCCTGAGTCTGTTTCCTCATCTTAAAAAAGGGCAATACTAAGACATACTGTTGCAGAGCTTAAATGTGATTATACGTGTGATATGCTTAGCCCCGTGCATGGTAAGTAACAAACATTAACTTCTAGTGGTACTGGCGGCAGCAGCAGCATGTTACTGCTGCCCGTTCCAGAATAAACTAGGTAAATGTGGATTCCTATGTTCCGTGACAACCTGAAAGTCTAGAAGTCTGAAGAAATTCGATTTATTTTCAGTTGAGTGGCTGGAGACAGGTGGGGGGAAAATGCTTTCTTGTCCGCGTGGAAATGTGAAAATGTAGAGACTGACTACGTTTCAGTTTAATGGGCAAGATGGTAAGCAGAGCATCCTGGGGATGTGGAGCTGGAAAGAATTCCAGGCCAAGTTAGGACTAACCTTGAATGCCAAAGTTTCTCTCCTCTACCTGCCTCGACCCTTTCTATCTCCTCTGAGTCTTTTCCCATAGAGAGTGCTGCAGAAAGACACACAGCTCCCCAGCTTGTGTGTCCAGATTAACCCAAAATAAGAGCCGAGGCCCTTCAGGGTTGAGTTGACTGCAGATCGCACAACTACAAAGCCGGGAAGATGACTCAGAAGACAAATCGAGGAAGTTATCAACTGTTCGAACATTCTGCATAACTTTTAGACTTTGTGACAGACCCACAGTTCCCACTTCTCCTTCCTAGATGCGAATGCCTGGTGAATGTTGCTTTGCATCCAACAGGAATGGATTCGACACTCTGCCTAGAACCAGGGCTTCAAAAATAGACAAGATGCCACCCCGCATTTGGGGCACTCCCCATGCAATTAGAAAGATAGGTGCACACACAGATGATGACGAGGCAGTGGGGCATTGTCATGATCACGGTGCACCAGCACAGCCTGGGACCCATACCACAATGTTATCCTGCCCAGCCTTCTGCTCTTCTTGCCTTTCTTCAGGGCCCCACTCACTGATTCACACCTCTTCTTCATACCCTTTCTCTTCTCTAGCTAGATGCTGCGGAACTCCTTTTTCATCAAGGACCTTCTCCTAAGACTCCAATTAGGAAACAATAAAAAAGTCTGAATTAGTGGTCATTCATGGCCCTACTAACTTCAGGAATATATGACTTCTATTTCTATAGTTCCTTAAGTGGTGACCTGTAGTTAAACAGAATGGCCTGTGTCATTGGCTCTATCAGGGGAAGGGAGAGTGGATCAGGAAACCAAGGCATAGTCTTGTTTGCTACCATATTTTCAGTGTCTTTCTCAATCATACATGAATAAATGAATGAATGAAACAGAGGTATTCAGTGGAGAGAGCGATAGGATAAATGAATAAAATCTGCAGTAAAGCTTTATTGATCTAGCCTCATTAAAAAGTAAGGATACCATCTTTGTGTATCATCCAGATAATGAAAGCTTCAAACATATTTTGTTACTATTATTATTATTATTATTATTATCACTATTTTGATTTGGAAACAATTATAAATGTATTGTTCACCTTGTTAACCTCTACAGTTGAATATACTCAATGGAAAAGAATGTAACCTTCTTATGATGCTCAAGGTCATGTTGTGCCCAGCAATCATTACACGATGCTATAATACAATAAAATACTAAATGGTTAAAAGGTCTGGAAGGTTTTGTGCCCCAATTTGAAATCACCCTCGTTGGCCACATTTTCTGATGTGTTGCGTGTATTTTTTGTCATTTTTCTCTTGTTGTTTCCAGCTGTCACTTCTTTCTCTCACCATCTACTCTCCACATTTGACACCTTCTACTGCAACCTCACTGGCTCCCTCCTTAATTTCCAGCTAACCACTTTCCCATAAGCTAAATCTACAAATACAGTCATTAAAATTACATCTATTAGTTCTATGAGTAGAGGTAGATAGAAATAAAATATATGTATTTTCATATATACATACTATCTGTTTTGCTACTTCCTTATTCTTGGCTATATTAGAGGCAGATAAAGTTTTCAGATAAAATATTTGCTGGATAATAAGGCATTCCTTAATGGAGTTGGTTCATGGAAGAAACAACAGCGGGATTGACAAAATGCTGCTGTCTGCCTGATTACTTTATATTCAGTGACAAATATGTCACACTTAATGAACAAATACATGTCACATTAAAAAGCCTAGAATTCAAGTCTGTTTGCACACATAGGAAACAAAGAGTCTTAAGGGTGATGGTGAAATTATATTAAATAAAACTGTGACAAAATTGTACCCATAGACAAATAGCTCCCATATGGCTGATGAGGAGATTATGGGATACCCTGTAATGAACAATTAATGACTCCTGTCTCAGGGAGATGAGAAGTGGAGAAAGAGAGGATTTACTTCTTATCCTTGGAGTTTCCTGGCTGGCTTTTATTTAAATGAATCTCTTTAGAGCCATTGTGGTTTTAATTTCCTGTTCATGATGACCTAAGGAGAGTACTTCTATGGTCCTGTCCTAATCGTGTAGCTAAAATTTTCTAAAGGTAGTACATCGCGGGTCTGTTAGATGACCTCACCCAGGGACACCACCCACACACGGGTACTCACACTAGATTGGCCCAAGGTAGAGATTGTACAGAAGAAAAACCACGACCCAATTTCATGAGAACACGTTCTAACTCTCGTGTGTTTTTTTCTCTGCAAGTGCTTGACAGTTCTGTATACTGTGCCATGGCCTCAAGAATTCATATGGGGAAGTCCTCTCACAAAATTGCAATGCTGAGTGAAGGCAGGCTTTTCTGAGCTCCACCGAGGAAAAATTAAAGACCACATATATCCATGATCAGAGAGGGCTGTATTCTCACTTCCTCCTTGGGAGAGTAAGCGTACAGTATTCCATGTCAGCAGCCTAATCTCATGTTGGCCAAAAAAGTCAGTCATGTTCCTAAGGATTACTGCCTCCCTGACAAAACCCTGCAAAAACTCAAGCAGTGGGACAATAAGACTCCTACTGAACTCTCTTTCTTTTTCTCTGCCCTATGCATAAACTTGTCCCCAGCATTTGTTCCTACACTTTTCTTTTCTTCCCTTTGGATAACTGTTTTCCTCCCATTTCTGTTCTGTCCACCTCTGTATCTCTGTATATTATTTACCTTCCTTCCACACTAAAATATAAGCACACCTAAAATACATCATGCCTCTTTTGCCTTAGGTTCCTGGGTTTTCAAATAAATTCCATAGGTGGTCAGATGCCAAGAATTTTAGTTGCCCACCCACCTCTGGTACATCAATATAGGAAACCTAAAAATTGGCACATTCATGCAAAAAAAGCTATGTTAAACCATTTCTAGGCTTTTAGGGTTCAGCACGCATATGTGTGCACACACACGTACATACACACTCATATGCACATACAAGAGATTGGGCCTAAAGTGAGATTTTGGCTGATTTATCTTTGTAATGCCACAAATCTCTTCTAAGTCAAGGCAATATCTGCTTTGAAATCAATATTTACATATGGCCATGCACAGAGAATGAGACAAGACATGTTCTCTAGTGCAGTTTTCCCTCATTTATGACAAAAGTTGCATGTTGCCTTTCTCCTGGTTCTCTTTCCCTCTCTTTTCTTAAAACTAAAGTCTTCCATTAAACTGTGGAGATGCACTCACTCATTTATCTCCTCCGTGTGATTCTGGGTCCTTCACCTTTATGTCTGCCTAGTGTTTTCAGGCACAGCAAACCGCTTTCCCACAAGCAATCTTGTAGCTACGAGACATCCTTCAGGAACAAGAGCAAATGAAGGTTGAAAGCTCTATCTGATTCCATTCCTCAAAGCTTTTCATTCTTTGCTGAAGAATGAACCCAGGGCTGCATTTCTTGCCCCAATATCATTCTGGGTATCAGACTAATGTCTTGAGTTCAATAGGATCTACCAGCCAGTTGGCTAAAGTGGCCTTTATTTTGAAAAAAAAACAATAAATTACATTTTAACACCAGACCTCTGTGGTGAATTCATTTCCCTCCACATAGGATTCTGAATGGAAATGTGTTTCTACAACGTGGGATCTGTCCTTCCAGGACAAGGACATAATGCTGGGACTGGAGACCGTAGCTCAGTCATGTGGAGTTCACAGAGGAGAGAGACAAATACCAAATCTAATGGGACTACAAATCAAACACACCATGTTGTTTCTTGATGCTTCTCTAAGAGTTAAAAATACAAAGGAGAGAGAAGTCTTTTAAAGTAGAACCGTGTTTGCTACTATGGATTTAATTGTTGTGCATGAATTTTACTATATTTGCTTTATTTAGAAGAAAAAAGTCTTTACTGAGGATTAAAATATAAATATAAATAATGATAGTAGTAGTAGTAGGAATAATAATACTAACAACAACAAAAATATCAACAGTACCATGTGCCAACCCAGAGCACTTCCTGGATACCAGGCACTTGTTTAAACCCTAGACATATATTAACTCATTTAACCATTACACGAACACTCTGAGGAAAGCACTATTACCTGCACTTTAATATAGGAAACATAATAGTAACATTAAATAAACATGAATGAAGAGTATTTAGGTTAATGGTAAGTGAAATTTAGATGAAGAATTTGGATGTATATACCTGAGTGAAAAAAGCAGGGAGCATTAGATTTCACACAGAAAAGGTGAATCACGTCTGAGAGCATCCAACTTACTCTTTCTAGGATCCAGCATGCCTGATAGTGGAGGGAGGATGGACGATTAGGTCCATAGTGGATAGACAAATAGATGCACTGCAGATATACTATTAAGAATTACTGTGAAATGGACATAAGCCCCCAAAGCTCACAGAAAGTAAACATTTTCAAGTCATTATTTTCAAACTACACTTCACTGGGGATGGGGGGGTGGGTGTAGTGGAATCCACCACTGCCAATTTATCTTTATTTGAGAAGAAGCCTTGGATTCAGCACAGAAATAGCTTTTCAGATGTATATTTATGAAAAACCACAAAATAACCTTTCCAGTCATTAGTTCCTGTTTTGGAATCATAGCTTCTGTTTTCTAATTTGATGAATTTTATTGTGAGTTGCTAAAAGAGGAAATGCGCTTGAAACTTGTAAAAGCTGAATTTCCTGTCTACATATATAACTGAAAAACGAAGGTGATATTCATTTGATCAGAGTAAGAAAATACAACATGTGGTTGTATGATTCCCCCCCCTTTGATTATTATGTATTGTCTGCTTTCTTTGTGTTCCATATGTGTGATAAGAGTCTAGGAATGAGGATCATTTATTGTGGTCCAGAGGTGAGATTCCTGGGCTTGTTTCAGTAATTATATCTGCCCTCATGTATCAGCCAGAATCCCAAAGATCCACAGGAAGAAAATCTCAACAGTCCACTTCATGCTTTTCAGCAGAAATCCTTAGTGAAAGATGTTAATTATTGAAAAATTGGTCAGTACAGCCACATTTTCTATTTAATTTATTGAAATAATTAATACTTATTTTATTTTTAAATTTTTTTTAAAGATTTTATTTATTTATTTATTTGACAGAGAGACAACGAGAGAGGAAACACAAGCAGCAGGAGTGGGAGAGGGAGAAGCAGGCTTCCCGCGGAGCAGGGAGCCCGATGCAGGACTTGATCCCAGGACCCTGGGATCATGACCTGAGCCGAAGGCAGACGCTTAACAACTGAGCCACCAGGCGCCCCAAAATAATTAATACTCATTTTAAATATAATTACTTGATGTCTTTAATTGAAATTTCTTTCTGCATATTTTGATTCTGTACTATGATCAAAAACCTCATTGTCTCCATGGATTTGAACAATCAATAAAATAAAATAAATATAAAATATCCAAAGAAAGAAGTTCAGTTAACTCAGAGCTAAATACCTTTGAACATGAAAATGTAGCTTAAAATACTTACTTGCTCTGTCCATAGAATTTAGAAAAAGGAATAAAGATATATTTTGAATTCCACCAGTGTTTTTAATCAAAAGTTTGCTCAAGCTGGTTTCTTGCAAAAAGCCATTTCTCCTCTGTTAATTTTTTTTAAATTACGTACACTTAAGAGATGAGCTGTAAAATACTTCATTAGTTTTGTTGTTTGAGGAAATGGACAAATCTTAGAAAGAACTGGAGTATTGATAAGGATGTTACTGATGAACTGTCCTTCTTTTGATTAGTGAATTTCACGCACTGAAAGATATCCCGAGAGTGATCAGGGCAACTGAGTCAGACCCACACAAATATGAGATGATTAAATGAAAATGCAATCAGCAGTGGCCTGGGAGCACTGCCTGGTGAGAGATAATACTGTAGCTCTCTAATTGGCTCATAGCAGGCATGCAGGATGACAGATTTCAGTTGTGGGATTGCCGGTCCTGCTTCCCCCAGCACTATTATCTCAGAGTGACACTTCCATTACTCTGAGCGGAGAAAGATGAACGTCACCTGTCAGGGGCTGGTTAATTGTGTTGCTAGATGTATGTTACCAGGGTGCAGGTTGGACATTTATGAACATAACTGCTTCCTCTGATGTCCGCCATCCTTCAGGGATCGATATGGCTCTTACAGTAAGCACGTAATTGAGTGAAGGCACTTACCACTGAGGGGCTGAAGATGAGCCCATTGTGCGAGCTTCATTGTCCATACATTCACCATAAATGAGCTGATATTTCCCATTTATTGTGTGCAGCATTGTGGAAATGGAAACTAATGTGCCACTTTCATTTGTTTTCTAGATAAATGGGGAAGATGTCCAGAATCGAGAAGAAGCAGTGGCATTGCTGTCTAGTGATGAGTGCAAGAGAATCGTGCTGCTTGTCGCAAGGCCCGAGATTCAGGTCAGAGCAGAGATCAGAAATCTTGAGACTGAACTTGACATCCATTATTTGCTATTCTATGTCAAATCAGTACCATGGCTATTGGTAAAGCCAAGTATGCAAAACATAATTAAGAGCCATCTTTCCTAACTTACCAACCTTATCAACCTTATCTTTTTGAAAAAAAGAAGGAAAAAAGCACACAGGATGGAACCATTATTCTCTCCTTCCACTTGCCAGTTATTTGAATGAATGCATAAATGAAAACTGGTTGACTTTACATGATTCTTAGTTCTGTCTGGATCCTTGCTTTAGGTTTCTATCTGAAAATACTTAATTGGCATATTAAGGTATCTTGAAAGAATCTCTAACGAGAGAAACATTAGCATATCCAGCTATCAACTTAAATCTTTTTAGAAGAACGTTATCAAATGAAGTGGCCTATGTAGCATGGAGCAGTTCCATGTGTAGTAAAGGAATTTTTTCTAAGTGCAGTGTGACAAAAACATCTCTCCGGCCAAAAGCAAGCGAACAGCTTCTGGAGGACTTGTTTTTTATATCTTTAACAGAGGGGAGATGTCATGAAAGTAAAGGAAAGGTAATGGTGGAAGAAAAGTGCTACTGGTCCATCTTTTCATATTCTTTTCATACCCCACCACAATGCAGAAAGGACAGCACGTTGTCACCTTCTATCCATCTGTCAGTAGTTTGAGTGAACTTGCTTATGTCACCATTTGACTCCCAGGTTATTGATCTGATATTTTTCAAACTCAGTAACTGCATGCTATCTATAAATTAAATTGAGTAAGTGTATTTCAGTGTCAGACCAAATCCTGACTTGAATATAGTGGTTATAAAAGATCACCCTTTCCGCATATATTCCCTTTATGCCCTTGACCACTCTAAATGGTTCCCATAAAGCCTGCTATAGCCCAAGGCAGAGTAAAGTTACACACCTGAGGTCTCAGGAGTGGGGAAGGGAGACTACACGCCTGGCTGGACTGCCTGTTGAGGAGTGAATTTAAAAATACAGAATACGTATGAAAGTTCACTAATGAGCTGGAAATTTTGCAAACCAGTTAGTCTCACTGATCCCATTTTCTTGAAAAAGAACACAAGAAAGGGGCTAAACACATGTTAGTGAAATTCATGGTAAACAGAAGAGAACTCCGGGGTCGTCTCTGTCATAGAAAAGATATTTCGATGTTGTAATGTGGTTTCCCTGCCCTTTCCATGTAACCTGCTAGAGAACTTCATTAATTTAGAGTTAAAGCGTTTCCTTAAACTATGCCACAGAACAGCTATAATGAACTGTGGAAAGAATCGAAATTAATGACATAAGACTAGATCCTGTTAATCATTGAGAGAATACATATGGTTGGTAGAACTGGTGGCATTTTCAAATACCTGACTACACTCCGGACCTAGTAGAATCAGTGTTGGAGGATGAATTTCCAAACAAGACTTCCTTTCCACAGTTGAGAAAAGATGGCTGTCTGACTGCAGGATACTCTCCGTCCTGTCAAAATCAGGATCTGCTTCAGCTCCTTGATCCTAAAGAAGCCTCATGACACTGGAAAAGAGCTAATTGCCTTTGGAAAAGCAGATTTCTGGAAAAAGAAAGAAAGAAAATGAATCTTAACACCATATTTTAAAAATCTAATTTAAGCAGTACATGCTATAAAATGGCAAGAAAAAAAAGATCCAAGAAAACCTTGCCTTTATTTCACCTGTATTTTTTTTTATCAATTTCAATGTATCTTGTTATTGCATTTTTTGCAAATGAATTTTACTCAGTGAATATGTGGACGTTTCTTGTGTGCTTTTTCTAGCCTTTTTCTTTTTTTAATATTTCAAATACTCTCTACATTCTTGGGAATGAGCTACAGATTTGCTGGGGGCAGTCTTGTACATCAGTGCAATATTTTTAAATAACTCATTTCTTTCATCCCCTGTCAACTTTCTTTCATTTTCTGCCCATTTTCTTCCTCAGACCATTAAAGATACTGCTATTCTCTCTGCTTTCCCTTGGGATATTGGGGCAGAGAGGGCTCTCATAAGAACTTGTAAACACTCCTCCTGAGACAATGCAGGTTGTTCCTTTCTCTGAAATGCCACATAAGTTCCACTGCTGTGCAAACACGTCCCAGTTTCATAGAGTCCTCCTTTCCTGCAGCTCAGCTCCAGGGAATGGTTGGCCTGTGGCGGAGTCTGAAACTCAGACTACCGTGAATGCATGTTTAAGTGGAAAGGGAGATACAACAGGGGAAGGAAGTGAGCAAGAAGCTCTCCTTACTCACTTGCAGTGTACACCTCCAGCCAAAAGACTTGTCAAAGTAGATGTACGCTGACTACAGATGGCAACTCAGGGATCTGTGGGATTAGCTAATAAGAAAAGAGTTATAGGGAATCATTAATTTCTACTGTTTGTTCCCCTTATCCTTCCCACCCCTTCATTTAAATTTCAGAAGACTCTGTTCCATCATTCACTACATCTGTGCAAGCAAATATTTTGTTTTGACCTGATTAAAGAAAAATTCCTTGGTGTGCTTATAAAAAGTAAACATGTCTATCTCTATGTAATTTCTTTTGGAGTCTGGAGTTTGCAGCTTCATGACACTTACAAGGGATTAAAGAATATAAAACTGGGACCCCTGGGTGGCTCAGTCAGTTGAGTGTCTGCCTTCAGCTCAGGTCATAATCCCGGGGTCCTGGGATAGAGCCCCACATCGGGCTCCCTGCTCATGGGGGAGCCTGCTTCTCCCTCTCCCTCTGCAGCTCCCCCTGCTTATTCTTGCTCTCTCTCTCTGTCAAATAAATAAAATTTTTTTTAAAAAAATGTAAAACTTAGACAATTATAGATTGAATTTGAATTTTTAGCCAGCTTAATTTTCATAGTTCATGTGCATATCAAAGTCAGTGACGTAGAACTTGCTCAAGTTATTCAGGCTACATTAAGATAAATGAGGATGAATAAATGTGTCTACACTTTTGACCTCAGTCAAATTTGAGTAATTTATGTTCTAGGTAGCCTTTAATAAATATCAAGAAAATAACAACTACCTTCATATTAAGTAATATGATGCATATATGCCCATGCCTTTTCTGGTGCAACTTAATGTCCTCTCCGAGTTTATTTTGTTTTCAAGTTTTACAGTTTCAGTTACTTTTAAGAGCTTATTTTGCCATTGTTGAGTGGTGAAAACACCTCAAACTATGGCTGACCCTTGAGCAATGCAGGCAGGGATTAGGAGAGCCAAAGTCCCCACCCAGTCAAAAATTGGTGTGTAACTTCCGACTCCCCAAAAATTTAACTACTAATAGCCTACTGTTGATTGGAAACCTTACTAATACCATAAACACTCTATTAACACATATTTTATATGTCACATGTATTCTATACTATTCTTACAATATAGTAAGCTAGAGAAAAAAAAATGTTATTGAGAAAAGCATAAGGAAGAGAAAATAGATTTAGAGTACCGTACTGTATTTATTTTTTTAAAAATCCACATGTAAGTGGACCCACGCAGTTCAAACACCTGTTGTTCAAGGGTCAACTGTATTGTCAATTTTGGCTCATTAGAAAGCTACTGTTTCTTTTAACACAGAGTAAAACAGAGCATGGACAATAATTCAGGTAATTTAATCAGCATAGACAGCTAATTTATGTAATCCAGCTCCAGAAATCCACTTTGAGGCAAATTATCTGTATTGACTGTCAACACTCATCATATTAGCAAGGTTTCCCACTTCACTTTGTATTGAAAAGCCAAAAAGATTTATTCAGTTTAATTTGTGTAAGACTCCCACCAGAATACTTGCATCCTGAGCCCACAAACAAAACCCTGCATGCTCCACACTGCTCCACTCCCCTTAGATGCAACGTTTCAGATATAGATATAGATAGATTGATATCTATCTATTTATCTATCTATCTATATATATGTTTTTTTTGTAATTCAGCCTACCTGAAAAATGAATCAAAATAGACATGGCATAGCATCACCTTTTTTGGGGGGGGGGAAGAATAACTTAGAATTTTTCTTTTCTTCCCCCCAGATAAAATAAATGTCTGTATTTGTGGCAAGCAGCCATCTTGTTAACTTGGAAGCCATCTGCCTAAAGATAAAAAAGCAGGATGAGGGTAGCATCAGTGTGTTCTGGGGGTGGGGAAAACTTTGTATGTAGTCTCATTGGGGGTTTTTATTAAGGAAAAAAGCCCAATTGTCTCATGGTCCTATTAGTACCATTGCAGTGCTTTAACATGGGCACTGTTGGAGGTAGTGAACATGACAGCTGTGGATTATGCAATATGCTTTTCATATATTTTGAAAGATGGTAATGTTCTGTGCTTTGAGATCTACTTGGTTATGAGAGAAAATCTGTAACTCTGTTTCAGGAAAGGATAAAAGGCATACGAGTCCTTTTTTTTTTTCTTTAAATCACCTTTTCTTCCTTCTGAGAGGTGAACTTATCAGAGGCTGGTATTCTGAAGAGAATCATTATGATAAAAGGAACTGGTCAGGCATCGCCATTTAAGTTTCCCCTCTTTTAGCATGAGTTCCCACTAACCTAATATAATGTACTAATGTATTCTTTTGCAGCTGGATGAAGGCTGGTTGGAAGATGAAAGGAATGAATTCTTAGAGGAGTTAAACTTGGAGATGCTGGAAGAACAGCATAATGAAGCGATGCAGTGCACGGCCAATGAGGCGGAGCAGGTAGGACCAACGATTTGAACTACATCATTTGAAATGTTGCTAGTTTTTTTTTTTCTTAATACGTAACCATAAATGGAGTAAAAAAAAAAAAGAGTTTGATCAAACACCTCTGTAATGGTAATTTTTTAGAGCAGATGGGCATCTCAAGTGAAGCAGAGGGAATAAATACAATTTTTTTCTATTAAGATCTTTCTAGCTTGGAAAGACTTGGGACCATTGTTGCCAGAGTACAGTAGGATTCAATGTTGACCCAGGTACCATTCGACCTAATTCAGAAGCTTAACAGAAAAATGTGCATTGCTTTTCAATATGCCAGCTGGAGACAAACTATATTTCATGAGATAATCTCTCTCCAAAAAATTAATTTTATAATTTAAAATATTAATGTGTCTATTTGAATATTTAGGCACGTATAAGATGATGATGACATGATGTAAGCCATCAATCTTATTTATGTTTTTGGTATCGTCCTACCTATATACTCCTCAACAGGAGTCACTCTATTTGAGATCATTGATATCATCTCGCCTGAGGGTCACATAATCATTCAGCCAAAAATGCTGAGCTCCTCATATGTCCCAAGTACCACACTTGATCCTGAGCATACAAATTAAAATGAAAAAAGTTTCTGCTCTTAATTAATTCACTGCTAGTGAAAGATTATACAGGGGCCTGTGGCAAACTGAGTCTTGGGATTCTTTTGTGGTTGTTGTTCCTACGGGATAAAGACAAGATCAATATATCCGAGATTTTTTTACGTTGAATTCATGTCAGTCATCTGCCTGATATAATTTTATGAACACTTCTGCTGTCAGTTTATTGATTTGTTTAATTATCACCCTGGTCTCAACATGAATCCTAACACATTCTAAAAGATAGCTTTTTTGGTGTTTTGGGTTTTTTTTAAGATAGTTTTAAAAAATCCTGGACAGCTAGGCTTAGGGACATGAAGCACAAACCTTCTATCACTTTACCAAGTTGCATGATGGAATATGTTGCCATGCAAGCATTCCATAACAGAGATGTGTGCGTGTGTGTATGGGCACATGCCTGTATATTAAATAAATCACTATACTGCAGACTACGGTGTCAAAGCCATGTGCACTATTCTCTGTTCTGAGCACGGATGCTCACTGGCCACTTCACAAACAGTAGTTCATGCTCAAGAGCGATGCTGCTACTGTGGGATTGCTTTTCAGTATAGGTGGGGCAGATTGAAATTTTTATGTACGACTTCAACGCTGGCCACAAATAAAGATATTTTTTGGTGGCAGCTGTTGGTTACAAGTAAGAAAGTCCTTGCTCCAGGCTTTTTCTCTCTTAGATACAAAATGTGACCTGATACAGAATTGACAGGAGGATGTTGGAATAAAGAAAGAAGGGAGAAATCCTGTCCAGGTGAAGTGATACGGTGTCAAATGCTGCCTATTCATCAGACGTAATACAAATGCTTGGTCTTTTGAGGTAACACTAGATGTCCCTGAGGTTAGATTCTCATTGTGTGGAAATTTTTCTTCAGCATGAGACTGAAAAATGATAAGAAGTACAGAAACCTTTAAAAGTCCTTTGCCCTTATAAACAATAATACTACATTAGAAATGTCTTGGTAGAAGCATTGCCTGTCACCATAATAATTCCTTAGGGAAATAATAAATGATAGAGTGGCATTACATCAGAAACTAGGAATTCTAGGTTTGGGAATGGAAAACCCTTTTTTATTTTCACACTTGCTCGTAAACCGGTGACTAAAGAAAGGGAAATTCGATAAAAAAACAAAACATATATCCGTGCTTCAAAACTAAAATCCATATACACATTAAAGTTTCACTTTACATACCCTGTCCTTGGTGTTAGGGCTGCTGGTGGCACGTCGTGGAGCATCTCCCACAGCACAGTTCGTCTGTGTTCTTGGCACTCCACATAAAAATAAGATAAAAAAAAAAAACTAGCCTTCTTGTATTTTTAAGCTCATTAAAGATATGAAAAATATAAATGTAAATAATGTAGTGTATCAACTCAGATGTCCAATATCAATAATATCCTCTGGGGGGTTTATGGTACATGTGAAGGTCACCACACTGGATCCTATTGTCAGCTTATGGCAAGGAACATACAGATACACCAAGCACTCCACTGTTAGTTACAATTACTTATTTAGAACATTATTATTTTTTTTTTAAAGATTTTATTTGAGAGAGAGGATGAGAGGAGAGAGAGAGCACATGAGAGGGGGGAGGGTCAGAGGGAGAAGCGGACTCCCCACTGAGCAGGGAGCCCGATGCGGGACCCGATCCCGGGACTCCAGGATCATGACCTGAGCCGAAGGCAGCCGCCCAACCAACTGAGCCACCCAGGCGCCCCTAGAACATTATTTTTTTATCAATATGATGTTTAAAATCTCAGCATATTTTCAACAAATGAGGAAAACTATTTGAGGGAAAGACTGGGAATCCTTAAATAACTTTATACATGCTCATGTTCTCTCCTCTGCAGTTTAAGTTTTGTTCGGCCTCTGTGGAAGAAAATAAAGCCATTTTCTCGAGAGACTCTTTCACACCTGTTTTAGAATATCTTTTCTCATGCATTCTGTCCTTCTTTAACACTAACAGGCTTAATTATATTTAATTGTATAATTACACCTGCTAGAGGAAAATATATACATAAAATGGTGAGTAAGTTTACACATAAAGGAAATACAATGTAAAAATTGCCATGTAGACTAGTATACGATAAGTGATGGAGGAAAAAATAATTTTACCCTCTTCACAGAGAAAGAACGACATGTGCATCCTCTTAGGAAAGCAACAGTTAATTGTTCTGCATGAAAGCCATAAACTACCAAGGAATAAAGATTACATATGAGTGTGTATTCACAAATATGTCCAAAATATATTTTTTTTATATTATGCCCATGTCTGGCAATCAGTGCTGCTCCGATTTTCATGAGAACTGTCACTTTACTCTGAATAGAATAAAATTCACCTCTGAAGGAAATAACCAGTCGAGAATAGAAAAATACTTTTAAGTAACCCAAAGCAGTCCTAAGGTGACTTTGTTGATTTTGAGTAATGTGATTTGGAGATGCATTGAGGTCAGGGCGCACGTATGCAGGATTATGGCATCCTGAACATTGAAGAAATCCTGATTCTGGGGGATGGCACTGGCCTTTTCTACTTTTCTCTGGGTCACGAATAAGCTGAATCCATCTGGGATTAAAGTTCCTCATCGATAGAAGGGCCGAGGCTCCAGTACTAACCTATTCTTGAAATACTGTGCTGTCTGGCTTACCATTACCAGTGTGTTACTAGATCAGCGAAGTTTCTTCTGAACTTAAAGTTCAGGAAAAAAGTCCTCATAATAAGGTGATGCGGCTTCAGCACTCCAGGCCTCCATACTGCAGAAGACCATTTAGATCACCTGTCTCACTCATCCTTTTGTGTGTTACCACCTCAGAGACTCATAAAGTCACCTCATTTACACACCTTCATGCCAGTTTCCCAAGTAACAGAGAACCTTAAGGTAAGAATAATTCATTTAAATGAGGCCTGTTTTATTTATCCCCAAGTCAGGTCTCCAAGCAGTTTTGGTTTTCTTTATTTCAATTCATAAAAAGCTACCTTGAGCAAATTGCCTTTATTTCTAAAATGGTTAAGGATGCTAAAATTAGAACAGCTTTCTAGGAACCACACCTTTGCCAAGAAGCATCGTTTTTTTTTCAAGCAAGTTTTGCAACAACTGGTGTTTTTCCAAAATAATTGATTTCCTTTGATCTCTCAACTTTATTTTCTCAGCCAAAAAAACAAGAAGAAGAAGAAGGCACAACAGACACAGCAACATCATCCTCCAACAACCATGAGAAGGACAGTGGGGTGGGGCGCACAGATGAAAGCTTGCGGAATGATGAGAGCTCAGAGCAGGAGAATGCAGCTGAGGATCCCAACAGCACATCTTTGAAGAGCACGAGAGAGCTGGGGCAGAGCCAAGACACTCTAGGAAGCGTTGAACTTCAGTGCAATGAGAGCTTCATGTCTGGCGAATACATCGACTCCGACTGCATTGGCAACCCAGATGAGGAGTGTGAAAGATTCCGACAGCTCTTGGAGCTCAAATGCAAGTTTCGAAACCCTGGAGAGTATGACCTGTATTACTCGAGCAGCACAATAGAATGCCATCAGGGGGAACAAGAGGGTGTGGAGCACGAGCTACAGTTGCTTAATGAAGAACTAAGAAACATTGAACTGGAGTGCCAAAATATCATGCAGGCTCACAGGCTCCAGAAGGTGACAGACCAGTATGGAGACATCTGGGCTTTGCACGATGGAGGATTCCGGAATTATAACACCAGCATGGATATGCCACGGGGAAAACTAGATGACATCATCGAACACCCAGAGAAGTCAGACAAGGACAGTTCTAGTGCTTACAACACAGCAGAAAGCTGCAGAAGCACCCCACTCACTGTGGACCGTTCCCCTGACAGCTCCCTTCCAAGAGTGATCAACCTCACCAATAAGAAAAACCTGAGAAGCACAATGGCCGCCAATCAGTCTTCTTCCGGACAGAGCAGTAAAGAGTCGACCTCCACCAAAGCCAAAACCATGGAACAGGACTGCAGCGTGGAGGGCAAGGAGAAGATTTCAGAAAGCAACAAGCTTTCTGATCAGGAGAAAACCAGCAGTGAACACATCCCTTACCTCTCTCCTTACCACAGCTCCTCATATAGATATGCAAACATCCCAGCGCATGCCCGCCATTATCAAAGCTACATGCAGTTAATTCAACAGAAATCTGCAGTTGAGTATGCTCAGAGCCAGCTGAGTTTAGTGAGCATGTGCAAGGAGTCTCAGAAGTGTTCAGAGCCCAAGATGGAATGGAAGGTGAAAATCAGGAGCGACGGGACACGGTACATAACAAAGAGACCAGTGCGAGACCGGATTCTGAGGGAACGTGCCTTAAAGATCAAGGAGGAGCGCAGTGGCATGACGACAGATGATGACACCATGAGCGAGATGAAAATGGGCCGCTACTGGAGCAAAGAGGAGAGAAAGCAGCACCTGGTTCGGGCCAAAGAGCAGCGTAGGCGCCGAGAGTTTATGATGCGGAGCCGCTTGGAGTGTCTTAAGGAGAGCCCCCAGAGTGGCAGCGAGGGCAAGAAGGAGATCAACATCATTGAACTGAGTCACAAAAAGATGATGAAAAAAAGAAACAAGAAAATTTTGGACAACTGGATGACAATCCAAGAACTGATGACCCACGGGGCCAAATCTCCTGATGGCACACGAGTTCATAATGCCTTCTTGTCAGTCACCACTGTATGACCGAATGAATGGGATGCAACTGATTTTAGGAGGGTGCTACCAGTTTGGGTAGAGTATGATTGCCTCGTTCAATGTGGCGTTTTTATATATATTTTGTGACTCTTTATAGTTTAAATTTTTTGTAAGCAAAAATACCTGGTAATTTTTCATTTGTTTTTCATATACTGGTATCTTCTTTTTGGCCGAGATCTTTCTTTAACTTGTGATATATTCATATTACTCATTTATATATATTTAAAAAACAAGCAAAAGGAAAGAAAACAAGAAACTTGAACAAAAATACTGAGGAGCCAATTAATTTCCTATTTTAATGTATCTATTGTAAGTTAAGATCTGGATTTATTTCTCTAGTTTACTTATTTTCTACTTTAAAAACAATTCAATGCCAAAACATTTCTATGCTTGCTTCTTGGCATAATACGTATTAAGTCAACCCCGTTAATAAATCACGTGCCACATCTTGTCTTATACATAAAAACCACCTCTTTTTAATATCCCATTGTACATTTAACACCTAAATGGCCGTTGTCTATGTCTCAGTAAAGTGTAGGTGGACAATCTTCCTGTGGTATGTAGTGACATTGGTCATGTAGCTAGATAATTGTGGTAATTGAGATAATAAAAAATAAATTATTGATTATCCCTAAGAGTTATCAAGGAGTGTTTTATTTTCATTGTCCACTATGGTTACCAGATTTCGATTAGTTATATATGTATACTATTTAGAAGACTCCTAATTGTGGATTATAAAATGTGTACATTTTCTATCACTTTTTTTCCAATAAAATTGTCTTGAAATACTTCCCATAGATCATTGTGTCACATATTCTTACCAGGATTCAATTAGATAATATATGTAGAGCATCCAACAGATATTACCTGAACATCCAATAAATATAAGTTGACCTCCCCTTTCCTGCCACCCATGAAAGGTAAAGCCAGGAGAAATTTAGGGAAGGACATGGAGAGGGGGTCAGTGAAGTGTCTGAAAATGTTTATAATGGCCCTAAGTGTATTAGTTGGCTTGGGCTGCCATAACAAAATATCCTAGACTGGGTAGTCTAAATAGGAATTTCTTTCTTACGGCTCTGGAGGCTGGGAAGTCCAAGATCAAGATGCTGGCAGATTCAGCAACTTGATGAGGGCTCTGTTCCTGTCTTGCAGATGGCCACCCTCTCCTTCTGTCTTCAGATGGCAGAGACACAGAAAGGAACCCCTCATAAGAGCTCCACCCTCATGACTCCATCTAAACCTAATTATTTCTCAAAGACCCCATCTCCAAATACCATCACATTAGAGGTTAGAACTTGTTCAAAATATGAATTTTAGGGTGACACAATTCACTCTATAACACTACATGCATTTATTTAGTTGATCATTTGGGAATAAATTTGGGGGAATCATCTTTTTAATAATTTCCAGCCTAGTCAACTATAAATGCTTTCTATGTCAGTTTATGAAAAAGTGAGATTGCTAGATTATCAGATAGGTTCTTTAAATCTAGCTTTTCATCATAAAAACCATATATATGTCAATTGTGGTGCCTCCAGAGTAAAGGCCAAATCGACCATGTACATGCAAACATGAGTTTGATCACATTTTCATTCAACCCAAGAGATTGTTGGAGACATGATGGAGACATAACATCTGAATATTTCTGAAGCTACTTTCCTGTTTAAAAACCAACAGTGGCTTCTTATTAGCTCTTGAATCAGACTCTGATGCCTTGGCCTTATATTCCAGGCCCTTCATTCACTTGCCCACTTTGCCCACTGCTCCTCCTTTTCAGGTCTTCTCTGAGTTTATTCCTGGCTTCCCATTTCCACTCTGGTTATCTTATACTATTCTCCTGTCTGGGGTTCCTGTGCCAAACTCTACACTTCCCTTAGAGTGTAATCACATAGATGTTTTCTCTTTGGAGCCTCTTTTGATGACACCAGATTTTCTCAGCATTTTGGCATACACTGTGATGCACCTGCGGTATTGTTTTGCCTTCGTTTTTTTAATCCTGTTATTTGAATCACATACATAGAATGTATTGTCTCCCTACGTGGATTTTAAGTTCATGGAGTTTGGCCCTTGTGTCCCCCCTCTGTCTTTGTAAACCTCTGTAGAATGCCATTTGAATAATAATGAATGCTAGTTGAATTAAATTATTATATTCATTTATCTCTCTCCTCCACATCTGGTCCTTTTGTTACTGTTTTCCTTACTCTTCTACCTTTCCAAGTTCTTATCTCTTGAAGGGCTCTAACATAGATGGAAAAAAATGAATCTTAGTTACATACAATGAAAAGCTGGACTCGGAAATTTTAAGATAAGTGATAGTAATAGCAACCTAAGGCAACTGAAAATTTCATCAATTCCAACTTTAGCCATTGTTAATACAATCACTCAGACTACTCTGAATGCACCTGGAGTTTTTAAAATAAGAATGTCTATCTTAAAAGCTCAGTTCTTTCCTGACTTAATGCCTGTGGTTATTGTTTATCCTCTTGACATAACAGGGTTTAAATATTCACTGTATTCAAATTACTCCTATAGATAAATGTGATTTGGAACCAACGTGTAGATTTTTCCAGAAAAAACATGAACACATCTCACAGAATGTAGTGTTTCCAAAGTTACCAGTTTAATTTTATTTTTATTAAGGCCAAGTGTTCTTGCCAATTTTTAAAAAAGTGTGATGTTGGTATTTTTCATGTCTGTGTTTATACATTCTACAAGTTGAGAAATGTCTTTTTCAAAAATCAGTGAAAATCTGGAAGTGTTATGTTTTTATCTTTCTACGTAACCTATCTTTGTGCTAAACATGTTTTTTTAGTAAATGAATAATAAATCTGTTGCTCAGCAAAGAAAAATAATTGGTTATATGTGGGATATTTTACTTCAGAAGAAATATGTGAATGTAAAGAAGAAAAATATTTTACTTGGACATACCTTTGAAATTCCATATTTTATTGCTTTTTATACTCAAGATGTGACAGAAATTGATGTTAGGATCCACCTGTGAATGACCAAGGGGGTGGAAAGGAATGCATATTCGATGCGTATTTCTTTGCTGCATGCCACGAAGAAGGCTATTGTTGCCATCTTCTTTTGTGCAGATTATCCTTCTCTGAAGACATAACGTGGGCTGAGGGAGGACTCCTCTAACGTAGGCTTTCTGCAGCTACCTACTGATTTAATCCATGTCTTATTGGTGTGTCTAGATCTTCTACCTGAACACATTCCTTTTATCTCTCCAATGAGCTTCTGTTCTCTGCTTCAAATTCTTTGCTTTGTGATGGGTGCCATTGTTCACCTGCTCTTTCACGCTTATCACCTAAGTCTGCTTGAATCTGATCAGTCACAAAGCAGTGTTATTTTTTGTTTAAAATGTGTCAAGTTATCTTCAGTACCCTAAATCACCTTTGGCTGGACTGTCACTGTTTTGTGCCTAATTACTTCAGCAGGTCTCTGCCTGGTCTCCCTGTGCTCCCTTTCCCATCTATCCTACATATGGTGGCAACACCTGACCTCCTAAATGTCACTTTCCTCACTTGCTTAGGTACCTTCGAGAGTCTTTTCCTGAGCATGGGATACAATCTGAGTGCCTGAGACTATTATCTAAGAGGATTTCCATAATTTAACTTCAACCTGTTTTCCACCTGATCTCACATTTCTCCCCAGGAGGGACTTCCAATTCAGACCTCAGGAAACCTATGCCTGGGGTAGATGAATAATTTGATGCTCCTTCAAACTAATATTTTTTAAATTCTAATTAAATTTATTTTCTATTAATTTATTATGCTTTTATTAGTTAATATCCATTATTTTTCTATTTCTATTAATAATCATTAATATAACTGATGTAATATAACTAAAATAATAGCATCATAATTATTATTAAATAATTTTTATTAATTTTCAATTAATAAAGAACACAGTGACAGGTTCACAGACTAATTCACTTCTAAAAAAAGAAAAACAGTTTAAAAAAATTTCCTCCAGCAAATTATTTCTCACTTATTGGAAGGTTTGTTCTTTTTTCAGTTTTCTATCATTCTTTTTCAAAATGTATGTCTTTGGAAGTACATTAAAGGACTTGGACTTGAGATAGAACAAACCATGTGCTCCTATAAATATGCATGATATGGTTTCAGAATTTCAGTGAGGACCGACTACAGGAAGGCGCTGACAAAAATAATTGACCAAGATAGTCACCTAGTGAGGAGAACTTTGAGATTTTTTTTGTTCTTTTGTTTTTTGCTGTTTCCACTCAAGTGGGTGGCCTTTCCAGCCAAAGCGGAGCCAGTTCACACGGCTGCCCCACTATGCTTTTGCTTTAGTCAGACATGCCTCCCCACAGTTTCTCAAAGACACCATTCTCATTTCCAGCACCACTCTTCACTTGTTGTGTTTTGCGTGTTAGACAAAACCTCTTTTCTCCTTGTCCATCCCTCCAGCACTGTTTCTTTCCCCTCTTTCCATCACTCCAGGAGACCTGCCCTAACTCTTGCCAGCAGCCACTCTTATTTCTAAACACTCATAGATGGTATTGTCTTAACACTCACTTGGCTTTCTACCCAATAATGTCGAATAATTTTTTTCCTATAGTGTGTCTGTCATGAGTATAATGTGTTGCACAGTTAGTCACCATTGCCACATATGTCCTTCTGGCATTTCTTCTGTTTTGCCAAATAGCTGCTGCTCAGGATTTTGGGTGCCATGCATTTTTTTACACATCCTAGTCAATGGTGTTGTATTGCAAAAAAGCGTTGCATCTGGGTTCATGGGCCATCTCTAAGCTAGAGTCCTGCTTGTTATTCAGTATCCCACTACATATTTTTAACTTATTAATGTCCACTGCTTACTTTCTGCCTCCCTGCTCTGCCATTTGCTAGGTTTGTATTCACAGGCAAGTTACTTAAGCTTGCTAGTGCTTTGGACAGTGGAGATCATTATAGCCTTTTTCATAGGTTGAGAATTCTATGGGTTAATACATATAAAGAAGCTAGGTAAGTACTGGCACAGAGTGCACACTCAAGAGATGTTAGCCATTATTTTTACTTATAGGTGATGTGTATCACATGTGGCTGATATGCCATGAATTCCGCAGCTACAAAGCCCTAGATTCCGGATGCAAACTTGTGATAATCTGCTCCCAAAGTTTCCCTTCCTTCCACTGTTTCCAGCCCCCCCATTAAATAAGAATGGACATTAGAGTTAATAGCAACTTGTTCATGAAGCTCCATAAGTTCTGCTCCAAATGGAAGTTCAGACACTTGACACCATTTTCTTTGTGTCATCAAATGTGCTGACTTTCTTCTCTTGGTTCTATTTTACCAGTTAGCCTATTTTTTTAATTGCATGTTGTCCATGGTGGGGAATTATGATGGTAGATTTTGGTTTTGTTTCAGCTAAGCAGTATATAACTACATTCTGCATCAAATTTATTATCACCCCCTTTCTACTGGGCTGCTTGCCACATCCACAATCAGAAATGTGCCATTGTTGTAAAGAACCTCTTGATATCAATTTACAGGACTGTCACTAGTCTTTACAGCCTGGTATCTTAACAGGAAGCATAGTCAATGCTACCTATTCAAACCTAAAATTCATTTGAATAAGAAATCTAATAAACCAAGACATTTATTTAACTTCATTCACTCTGCGGTGGTGATAAGAATAGATTCAACAGGATGCAACTGCCCAGCATATCTTGGAATATTTGTCAGGCACTCTAGAAAGCAAAGCCTACTCAAATATTTCCATACATCAGCCCTACCCTGATGTTCTCATTATGGTAGGGTCAGTGAGTATAGCATAGATTGCTATTTGTGTCCATTTCATTTAGCCTGACTTCTTTTTTTGAAACAGAGGACACTAATCAGAAAATCAATTGGATGGAGGACACAAAAAATAGAAATGGTGTAAAACACTTAAAGAAAGGAAATGTGTTTGGGAGCCTACAATGTGTAGTATGTTAGGTGCTTTACATGGGTCATTAATAAACTTCTTGTCTTGAGGAGAGGAAGTAGGAGCACCTGAAATCTGACTGTATTAAGAAGTCAGCACAGAATCATGGAGCCAGTGAGGAACACAGGAGGGTTAAGAGAAGTGAGGGCTTCTTCCTCTGGGCTCCCATCACCTTAGGGAAGCCCTCTCTGCCCTCATAGCCCTGCATGATGACTCACCCATGGGATAGTTCTCATCATTTCTATGAATCTTAAGCAAGTTATCTTCCTTCTTTGAGTCTCCATTTTCTCATCAGAGAAATGATAATATTGGAATAAATGATCTCCAAAGCCCATTTTTTCTAACATTCTAAAAATTGGCAATAAATAATAAAACATTTTATTCCAAATTTCCTTTTGTTGCACCCATACCACAGTTTGTTATGGAGCTATCTTAGGTAAATTTCATCATCTGCCTCTAAAGCAAATAAGGACATTTTCAAAAGGAAAAATAAGAAAGCAATCCATTGGTGTAAAATAATGCCTACAGACTCCTTCCATTATTCACCAAAAAAAAATTTTTTAAAGCCATTTTCATGATGGCTGCCGCCTTCTGAAAGACTACATATGCATGGTACATTCTAGAACATCAAGGAGTTGAGATTTAGAAGAGAGACCTAGATCTGCAGAATCTTGTATATTTATAGAGAAGATGGGAAGGGGATGGGCTTGTGTACCATTTGGATAAATCTTGGCTTTGCAGATGAGGGTACAGCCCTGCTGATATGAGAAAGCTTGTTGAGAGGCTACATGGGGGGAAGCTGCCATGGGTCCTCTTGCAGACACATTGGCTAGTTTCTCACACAAGCTATGGCTGGAATTTAAGTTACGAGAAGGGTGGGAGAATTGGGCAGGAGACAGGTCATGAAGAGTTTCACATGCAAAGAAGTTGGGAGAAGTTAAAGTGATCAAATTTACATTTTAGAAATATCCATTAGCAATTTAGCCCTTGTATTGGGTGCAGAAACATTTGGAGGAAGGACAACCAGTGAGGAGGCTCTTTGTTCCACTGACATGGGAGAGAAGAGAGAAGAGCTTGAAAAGGGGGCCAATAAGAGAGGATTTGACAGATGGTGGGAACTAGAAATGTAGATTTAGATGCAGTTTAGAGAGGCAAGAAAAATACAGAACCCCAGATAAATTCAAATTTCAGAAAATCAGTGAATTATATTTTAAATGTAAGTATTCATTGGAGACATATTAAAAATTATAGTTCATCTGAAATTTTCATTGAATTAGGCATCCTGTAATTTGTCTGGCAGTCCTATTAGGAAAGTAGAATAGCCAGGTCTTGGGAAATGACAGGATATAGAATAGGAGATAAGCAGAGGGAGGAAGAAGTTGAGGATATTGTCCAGGTTTCTGGTTTTATTACTGAATGAATGATGGTACCACTCAGCAGAACATACTTAGAACGATGAGAACGATGGTCTGGAAGAAAGGGTAAACAATTCAGTCTTGGGTATGATTTCAAGGTGCCAATAAGACAATCCAAAAAGAAATGTCTAATGGGCAATTTAAAAAGCAGATATGGAGACACCTGGGGGGCTCAGTCAATTAAGGGTCTGCCTTCAGCTCAGGTCATGATCTCAGGGTCCTGGGATCGAGTCCCAGCCCACATGAGGCTCCCTGCTCAGTGAGGAGTCTGCTTCTCCCTCTACCTGCCCCCTCCATTTGTGCACTCTCTCTCTGATAAACAAACAAACAAACAAACAAACAAATAAATAAATAATAAATAAATAAAATAAATTTTTAAAAATAAATAAAAAGCAGATATGAAATTTAGAATAGGAGACAGGGACTAGAGGAATATGTGCTGGGGGCACCAATCATACCATCCACTGGTTTTCTTTCTTTTACCTGGACTCCTCTATGGCCACAAAGGTCTGGTTACCAGGAGAGGAGCAATGAACAGAAATCTAGTAAGTGTCAAGGAAGTGAGGGATATATCAAATTTTCATTCCCTTTCTTCCTCCTGTGCCCTGGGGAGCGGGGGGTGGTTTGCAAATGTCATATCCCTGATTCATTAAAAGTAAAAGGCAAGAGCATCCCACTCACATGTCCTCCCAGCTCCTCTGGAGCCACTTTCAAGCCTGGAGAATGGATTTTAGAAACATCCCCAATAGAATCTGGGAAACACCTCATAACCAAATGCTTAACTATTTCTTCAATGAAACATATGACCATTTAAACTATAAATAATGCCATGCAACTTCAAGTCAGATTTTGCAACCCAATTATTTATGGAAAAAATATTTGGTGATCAGAGATTTATGAATTTTAGATTTTCACTTGAAGGATTATGATCTTTATTTACATCAATGATAGCATAAATGAACAAACCCTTTTTACTTCATATAATTCCATATTAATCCATAAAGAGCTTCCTCTTTCTTTTGTTTGCCTCCTTTTTAAAGGGAATAGTATTACACTGTATTGATATACCATAAATGTATTCATCTATCACCCATTTATGTATATTTTGATTGCCTCTAATCTTTAACTATTGCAATCAATGCCTTAATTAATAACCTTATAAATATATCATTTCCTGCACGAGTGAGTACATCTCAGATAAGCTTCTAGAAGTAGAGTTGCAGGGTCGAAGTGTAGGTACATTTGTGATTTTGATGGTTACTATCATAAATACTACCCTCCACAAAACTGGTACAGTTTCAACTTCTACCAACAGAATGTAAAAGGACCCACTTTCCTTCCTTCCCTGCTATGACGTTTTGGGTCTGTTTGCCTCCCCGTGCATTTCCCTTCCCCACTCTGCAGATGCCCTTGGACTATATGTCCAAACTCTTGTGTCAGCTGGGCTCAGTCATTGTAAGCAATGACAGGAGAAAGGAGGACAGGAGGAAGGGAAGGGAAAGCCATGGCATTTTCCTTCTTCAGGGAAAAAAGCCAGGTTTTGTGCAGCTTCAACATTCAGAGGTTCTAATTTAAAAAATAAATTTAAAAATTATGAGTTCAAGGGGCGCCTGCTTGGCTCTGTCAGTGAGTGCCCAATTCTTGGTTTCAGCTCAGGTCATGATCTCATGGTTCATGGGATTGAGCCCTACATCAAGTTCTCTCTTTCTGCCCCTCCCCCGACTCATGCATGTGTGCACGGGCTCTCTCTCTCGCCCTCTCTCAAATAAATAAATCTTTTAAAAATTATGAGTTCAAAATTAGACACAAGAGTAAATATTCATTAGAAAGTAGAAAGGAAGTACAAACTACTACAAATTTTGTAAACTTTACAAATATCACAAAATTTTTAAATTAAGATTTGATTAATTATCTGCCAAACATATATGTTTAATATCTATTCCTTCTGTGTTTTGGCTACCTACCCTTAGATCACCTCTTTACATGACAATTATTTTGTGATTATTTGTATAGAGAGAATAGAAAGGTAATTCAATTTTTCCTTTATCATAGTTGATCAAAATTTGATTTCTGGTAGTTTAAAACATTTCATTTTTTGAACCTATATTGGTAATGTCAAATAAATTTTTAGGATTATCATAAAATTTGGGAATCCTTTTTCAAGTTTCTTCCATACATGAGCTAAAAATCTTTGAAAATTCTACCCTAGATTTGCTTCTAATTCTGTATATTTTAAAGCTTGTTTCTCCTCCACTACTCCTGTACTTTTCCTGCTGGGAAGTGTAGGACAAATTCACAGCACAATGTGAGCTCTAGCCCTTCTCTTTTGTATAGTATCGCATGGTGAGTTAGAATAGAATGGTATTTCTACAAACAATTCCTATGCCAGGACAGCTAGAAATAACCTAATACGTATATAACAGAAGTAATTATGTCATTCACCTCTTTGGTCTGAGCCTCAAATATCAATTTAGTCTGAGCTCCAAAATGTCCACGGCCCTTCTATCACCACCTGACAATGAGGGGAAATGTGAAAGAAGGTTGAGTGAATAAAAAGCAGTAGTCTTAACTGACGACAGTTACCATATCTTAATTTTACAAAAACATGTGACCATGTGAACCCACCCCCTGAGTCTCTCCCAGGGTCTTGGAGAACAGTTGAGTGACACTGAAGCTTAACCTTCATTGGCCTCTCCCGCCTCTCTACCTTCCACAGCTATAGCTCCCAGCAGACAAGCCAACCTCGGCTCCAGATTCCAAGGGACACCAGCCACTGAACACCCATTAACACATGCCCAGGAATGATTGTGGCATCCCACTATTTCTAATTTCTAGATTATCTCGTTCTTGACTTTTGCATCTCCCTTGATGGTTTCCCTGTGTTAAACTCTCTCTTATATTTTTACCTTTTCAATTTTATTTTTATTTTTTAGTACATCGTAAGTTTTTAATGTAGTGTTCAATGATTCATTAGTTGTGTATGACACCCAGTACTCATCCCAACACGTGCCCTACTTAATACCCATCACCCGCTTACCCCATCACCCCACCCCCCTCCCTTCTGTAACCCTCAGTTTGTTTCCCAGAGTCCAGAGTCTCTCATGGTTTGTCTCCCTCTCTGATTTCTTCCCATTCAGTTTTCCCTCCCTTCCCTGTGGTCCTCCACACTATTCCTTATGTTCCACATATGAGTGAAACCATATGATAATTGTCTTTCCCTGCTTGACTTATTTCACTTAGCATAATCTCCTCCAGTTCCATCCAAGTCAATGCAAAGGGTGGGTGTTCATCCTTTCTGAAGCAATTGCTATTCTCCTGCTTTGACTCTAACCAATATTGTTCTTGGTACTAGATATGGTCCCAGTAAACAGGCCCCCACATAAGATTCTAGAATAAAGTTACTTTCCTGTTTGAATGTGAACATATTCATGCCCTCCTTGAAGATGGAAAATGAGACCTTAGTAATGTGGTCATGCAGTATATCACCTGTAGTCGCTTAGGATTAATTACCTGTCAAAATCATTATTTGAAAAAACCAGATAGTTGCTAAGTTGCTCCACTTGTCCACTAAGGGAGTGTTGATGATTACAAAGAATGTGGAGTAAGGTGATTACTTTTGACAGCATTAGGGAATCTATAAGGGGGGAAATATTTGGAATGAAGGCCTGCTTTTAATAGAGACCCATCTATGGCCATCAGAAATAACCACTAGCAGTCTTACGTGTACCTTACTGAACAAGCTAAGCTTAAGAATATCTATGGCATCCATATTTCCCTTTCAAGTAGTTTTTTTAATTATTTACTAATGACTTATATTTTAAACTTTTGTACCAGAGTAAAACACATGTAGAAAACTCTATAAATTATTACAAAATGGACCCACCTGTATAACCATCAGATAGAACATGACCAGCACTCCAGAATCCATTACCACTCCCTCCTTTCCAACTGTAAACACTATCTAGGCTTCTAACACTACAGATTAATTTTGCCTGTTATTGACGTTTGTATAATGAGGGTAATATATTCTTTGGGTCTGGCTTCTTTTATTGAACATTTGGTTGGTGAGGTTGATCCATAATGTTAGGTGTATTTGTAGTTCATTTTCATCACTGTGCATATTTGTTGTGAGATTACCACAGTTTTTATATATCTGTTCTATAGTTGATGAACATTTGGGTTGTTTACAATTCCTGAATATTACAAATAATACTATGAACATTCATGTATACATGGCACAATCATTTCTATTGGGTATATACCCAAAAGTTGAATTACTGGATCTTAGATTATATACGTGTTCAACATTACAGATATGAAACAAGTAATTATAACAATTTATATTCCCACTGGCAGTGTATGAGAATTCTCAATGTTCTGCATAATTACCAATGCTTGATATTTAAAAAAATTTTTGGCAGAATTTATTTCATCACAGTACTAATTATTCATGCCAGTTCAGAGCATCCTAAGATGATAAGAAATACATATTTTTAGTAAGTACACAACTCAATTTGGTGCCCAACAATTTTTTTAAAAAATGTCCCTTTATTGTTCTTTCCCTATTTAAAAAATTTTAGCTTCATTGAAATATGCCAATTGATATACAACATTGTATGATTTAAGGCATACAATATGATAATTTGATACATGTATATATTGTCAAATGATTACCACAATAAGGTTAATTAGCACATCCAACACCTCACATAATTACCATTTTTTTGTGGTAAGAACACTAAAATCTACTCTTTTTGCAACTTTCAAGTATACAATACAGTACTGTTAATTATAGTCATCATGCTGCACATTAGATACAAAGAACTTATCCATCTTACAGCTGGAAGTTTGTACACTTTGGCCAACATCTCCCCCATTTTCCCCACCTCTGAGCTCCTGGCTACCACCATTCTGCTCCATTTCTATGAGACTGGCTTTTTAAAATTCCACATATAAGTGTTGTCTTTTTCTGGCTGTCTTATATCACTTGGCATAATGCCCTCAAGTTCTATCCATGTTGTCACAAATGGCAGGATTTCCTTCATTTTATGGCTAAAAAAATATTCCATTGTGTACATATACCACATTTTCTTTATCCATTCATCCATCAATGGATACTTACATTGTTTTCAGGTCTTGGCTATTATGAATAATACTGCAATGAGCATAAGGGTGTAAATATCTCTTCAAGTTAGTAGTGATTTCATTGTCTTTGCACATACAATTGACCCCTGAACAATGTGAAGGTTAGAGGCACCAGCCTTTTGACTCCTCAAAACTCAACTACTAATAGCCTACTGTTGACCAAAAGCCTTACCAATAACATAAACAGTCAATTAATACACATTTTGTATGTTATATGTATTATACATAGTGTTCTTAGAATAAAGTAAACTAGAAAAAGGAAAATGGTATTAAGAAAATGATAAAGATAAAATACATTTGCAGTACTGTACTGTATTAAACAGGAAACAATCCTCACGTAAGTAAACCTGTGCATTTCAAGCCTGCGTTGTTCAAGGGTCAACTGTATACCCCAAAGTGGGATTGCTGGATTGTGTGGTAGTTCCATTTTTAGTTTGGGGTGGAACCTCCATACTTTATTCCATAGTGGTGCACCAATTCACATTCCCAGCAATAATGCACAGGGGTTCCCTTTTCTCCACATTCTCACTAACACTTATCTCTTATCTTTTTTATGGTAGCCATTCTAACAAGTGTGAAGTGGTGGTATCTCATTGTGGTTTTGATTTGCATATCCTTGATTATTAGTGATGTTGAGCACTTTTTCATGTATTTGTTGGCCATCTGTATGTCTTTTTTGGAAAAATGCCTATTTAAGTTATTTGCCTATTTTTAACTGAAGTATTTGGTTATTTGCTATTGAATTATAGTCATTTTTCCCCATAGGTCACCTTCTGGTACTGCGAAAACCCATATCCCTATCCATAGCTAATTGGAGGGGAGGGTGGACATCTAACCAAGGGCATCCAAACTGAAGGCCAGCCAAATGACTAAGAAGTGATCTGATTTGGCACATAAGCATTGTCCAAACAAGAATAATGATCAAGTGGATCAATCAGATTTGCTAAAAACTAGAGCTGGAACTTTGGGGAGATCATCAGTTACTAGCTGATGTATGCAGACATGCATAGAGAAAGAGAAAGAGTCTTTATAATGGTGAAGAACTAGAGTAGGGGTTTATGCATTCTCAAAATAGGAAAATCTTGTGACTATCTAGTTGCTATCTCCATAATGCTTGACTATTGCAGTTCAAAATGAATTCATACTGATTCATGATGAATCACCATTATTATACCAACCTAGGAAAGTTTCCATTTACTGCAACCAGAAGAATCCACCTAAAACAACGTCCTTCTAAACCTCTTTCTATGCATATGTATGATTTTTTAATAAAATCAGATCATATGATACAAACTGTTTATGTCCTGATTGATTTAATGATATATTTTAAATATCTACCATAACAATAAATGTGTATATGTAGCATTTTCAGTGTTTAGAGTATCTATTACATGGATAAACCATAATTTATTTAACAGTTGCCTTTTTTTCCCTTTCTTTTATTGTTTGCTGCTGGTATAATAAATAATGATTCAATAAACATACTTGTTCATATACCTATGTATACTAATTTGATTATTTCCTTTGGATGAATAACCAGGAGTAAGCCTGCTAAAGAATGATGTCACAAGACTTTTGAATTATATTCTTAAAATATCCTCCAGAAAGTTATCAACAATTGCATTCCCTACAACAATGCATGAAAGTGTACAGTTGTATGGAAAATAAATAATTATTTGCTTAGGATCTCACTATCTCTGAGGAGAATCTCCAGTTGTAGTGACTACATTTGCCAAGGGAGGCCTATTACTGAGGGAGCAATTTGGAGGCAAATGGGTCTATTGAACATGAACATGCTAAGTGACTGGCCAAATTTTCAATAATTTGATGGATGAAAACTTGCTAGAGACACTGCTTTCTACACACTTCTTAGCAAAAATAGTATACACTTCCAGAGGGATAATCAGACTTTCTTTCATATGTGGGTTTTGCTTTCATATGTAGTTTGAAAGTTCTAACAAATGTTTACTTTCCTTCCAAAATATATTTCTAAGTAATGGAAGATAAAATAAGGCATTGTTAATATAATGATATTTTCAATTGTGTGAGTATATATGTATGTACTTGCCATATATATATATAAAATCTATATCATTTATAATATATATATATAAAATATATATCATATATACCTGTATATATATATTTATATACATGCACACACAGAGAGAGAAAAAGAAATAAATATTTGTATAAATAGTATATGTGTGTGAAAGAAAGAGTGTATATTTGATAGATCTAAGAGGCAAAGTGAAATGATGGCAAGTATACTGAATTAATAATCAAAATACTAGACTCAGCTCTCTACAAACTTTGTGAACTTGAGCAAATTACTTGACCTTTAAAGGGTCAATAAAATAAAAGAATCAAGCAAAGGATATAGTCATAAGAAATGAATCAGGCATATTAAAAGGAGACTAGAGCTGTGAATTTCTTAAGAGGACTTAAAAAGTTCCAATGATTTAATTTGCTATCTGTGAAACTTATGACTAAGTTGTCTTCTAGGTGACCTGATGAAAGCCATACGTGATGGCTGACAATCAGCAAGAAGACCGAGGTTCAGTCCTGTGGTCCCATCATGTCATTAGCATTACTCAGGCATTGCTGAGCACTGACTTCTCAGTGAGAATCCTGTCAAGAAGGCTGTGAATCTTCAAGACTACCATTTGAATTTAGTCCTAAAAATGTTAAGAAGCATGTAAATAGAAGAACCATTCATCTTCTTCCAAATGAGGAGTCATACACTGGGAATTAAATTTTTATGCTGGAAGACAAAAAAGTTGACACTGTATTTATGATGGCTGGACCTTCTTTGGCAGGAACTGCAGGAAAAAAGTGTAAGTAGGAAGTTGAGCAGTCAACAAGCTCATGAAATTCACTAGAGATCAAAACAGTCCCTTTTGGCACTTTAAAGGCTTTCCTCTTATTTTCTGAGGTTCTTTAACCTTGCTGCCAGTCTCAACTGTGCATAAATACTTTTGTGGCTTTGAAATCACCATCTTAATGACATATAGATGCCATACAGTGAGCAATATGAAGTGTATAAATATTCATATCAGTCAAGATGCTGTCACAACTTGGACAGGATGGAATCTCCCAAATTAAAATATAAAAAGGATAATTCCACTTCCCCTCCCCTTTTGTCTTTGACTCCGTGGTTGAATGAATAGTGAGGATAAAGAAGTGGACCCTGAAATTCATACCAAGTTTCAGGTGTAAGAAATTAAAACTAAGGACCAGTTCAACCCCGACAGTTTAATTTACTTCTCGTAAGATCTTTAATACCAAACTTATCAGTTCTCTCTGTTAGGCATTAACTTGTTAAATGAGTCTTAATTATACATAAGCAGATGGAGATTTGAATTAAAATTACCTTACACTCGAGTGGCTTTAGTTCATTATAACATATCTTTCTCTTAATCATTTAGGCAGTCTCATCATCTTTCATATAGAAAGTTATTAAAATATTCCAATTTCCATATTTCTTCAGATACAGCCACCATTAAATGGCAAGTAAGGCACATTAGTAGGTGACTTATACCATCCAAGAATTAGTGCATTATTCATGTCAGAAACAATTTTTGTGCTTTTCTGTCATCTGTAGCATTTTCTTTTAAATACTTTATATTTACTTGATACGTGGAACCTCACCTCATTTAATTTTAAGTACCAATTTTAATTCCATTCCATTTTCAAAGGGATGATGAAAAAGGACACACCATCAGCTTTATTTCGCACTTTGGTTCATCAGAGTCCAGAAAGTGGGGGTACAGGAGCTAGTTCCTTGAAAACTTTCATAAAAGGATCAAGACTAAGTACTTCATTACATCAGCCTTCAAAAAGACGGCTGCATTCCAACCCAATGTACCCCTGAAGAAAACATGACGCTTAAAATGAGCTCCCGTGTTGCTAAATACTAAGAAACATAACTCAGTAGTAATTTTACCCCTGGAAATGAATGTTTCTAGACTTAACAACCAAACCTAAGATTTTTTTTTTTCCTTCCAAGTTGCTAAAAATATCGAGGCAAGACTCTGCCCAGATATTGTCCGAAGGTCCATCACTCCTGTGTACAGTAAGACTAACTTAGGCCAAGTGGTAGCATTTTCATATTCCTGAAAGTGAGAAATTTACAGCTATTCCCTTAGGAACCCTTCTGAGAAAATTTCAAAGCCAGACACTGCCATGCCTTCCTTCAGAAGTAGAATTCCCCTTAGGCTGTTATTTTACCCAAGTAGCCAATCAGTATCCAATAATGTTCTGTTCCAGAGGCGTCCCTGGATTTACAGGCAGCAGTGACAGTAGCAGCAGAATCAAACCAGACAGCTGACAAGAGTGGAAGATCCTGAGTCTTGGCTGAGTCATCAAGACAAAAGTTCAGTCAGTCTTGCCAAGCATTGTCATATTTTATTTATAAAATGAAGCAGTATCACCCTTTATGTTTGACAAAACTCAGTATTCAGCACAACTTCTTCTGCACCTCTCCAGACTGTGTGAGTGAAGACAAACGAGGAGTCTCAAACCCACACCTATTGTGAAAAGTAGAGTAAACTGGGCCTGAGTTGCTCGGTGAGTTGTAGTAGCCTCCAGTAGGATCTCAGTAATACCATACAAAAGAACAATGATTCTGAGAGACTACTTCTTCTAATGAAATGAAACTTTCTCTAACCAGCCAGCAAGAGTTATGCTAATTGCAGCGTATTAGCAGTTTGACGTCACGGCTTGCTAACTAACACACATTTCTAAAGGAATGGAAATTAAGAAATCACATGTATACCTTAAAAGCAAATATCAAGCAGATAAGATGTAATAGAGGCATTCATCCCATTCTGCTTTGTTTCTTCTTGAACAGAGCCTCCACTTACTTATAGACGTGCGCACACACACACACACACACACCTTTCTCCAGTCCTCATGGAGAGTTGTTTTCTAAACAGGCTGGGGTTTTTGTTCTTTTTGTATTTGTTTATTTTCCCTGATCTCATACACTACTGATTTGCTTGAAAAACAAATATATAAATGTAATGTGTTCTCAAATTGATCAATAATTTTTAGAGGCTTTGAAAACTGTCCGGCCCGGACTGTTCCCTGCCAAGGGTGGGGATTTAAACATGGTCACTTCTCCACTGAAAGCCCATATACTGTTCGGGAATCCTCCAGCCAGCTCATGCTCTAGACTCCAACTAATTAAGTTTTCGGCTGCTGCCATTGAAAGCTTCAGTCAGGTATAATTAAAACTGAGCCGATGACAGCAGTGGCATTTGTCAGAATCATCCAGTGGTTCAAATACCAGTTCTGACAGAAATGTCAAACTGATAGCACTCCCATCTTCCCAGTGCATGCAAGGGAAAAGCAGGGAGGACTTTTATTATAAATGCTTGGCTGATAACCTTTTTGAATCCCAGAACACCAAATGCCTCACATGAAATTTCATTACCCTGGAAGAGAGAATTCAGCGCAGAGATGCTCCCTTCTCATGGAGTAAAGCTCAGTATAACACGATGGTCTTTACTTCTGTTGGGTCTTTTAGGGAATTCTGAAATATATAAACAAACTCACAACAGGTAGTCATGAAGAAAGGAGTATTTTGGTCGTAGAGGCATCAATTTCCTAAATGAAAATTTTCTCAGTTAAAGCTATTATCAATTAAATGTCTAGATACATTGTTTGATTTGTTTCAGTGATAAAAGATAACCCAAACTAGTGAAGGAACCATCCTGAAAGGGGAGAAGCCACAGACCCCCAACACAAACCATCATTGACTAATTTTATGATCTATTACCTAGCATAGTTCTTGGTAGGACTCAGCGTTATGTTTGGTGAGTTAAAGAGTGAATGAATAAATCAGTGAATGAATATCACACACATTCTGAAGAATACATTTCTACATCACCAAATGAAAGTGGTTGTAGGAAGATAACTTTGTGATTATTTATAGAGGTGAGAAAGACGAGAGATGGAAACAAGTGATTTGTCTCCCTTCTCATTCTACGTGAGTACATGGTATGGAAGATCGGATAAAGTAATAAATATAAAACACTTTCGTCAGTCTTATGGCCAAGAAAATAATCACTACTATAGCAAATATGAAATGGTTAAGTTGAAACGCTTGAGCTATTGCATCTTAAAGAAAGATTTAATATTGTACACAGGGAATGTCATGACTACACATTTTTTCCACCTTGTGATACATTTCTTAGTTATATCCCAAGAAAAGGTGTTGTGTTCTATGAAAAAGATATTTAAATGACAGCCTTTGCACGTGGACATAAAGCTATTAGAAATAGGAAGGAGAGATGAGAGAAAGTTGAAGTTGCAGAGAGCTACAATCCAGATAAAAAGCCAAATAGATACCAATATGCCTGGCACATGGGAGAGACTCAATAAGTACTTGTTGGCTAGTAGAAAGAAAACATAAAAACAAAAAGGAGGAATTTGTTTAGAACAGAGCTCAGTAAGCCCTTAAAGAGTAGGTGAGATCCTAGGTCATAGATGGAAACAGGTGATAACTAAACCACTCACCATGGGATAAAAACAGGAAATGTGGAATGAAGAAAGAGAAACACTGAAAAGAAGGGAGGGAGGGAGAGAATAATTAGAGCCCTATGCTAAGAAGTAGAAACCTTTGAGAAGTGGCCAGTGAAAAAATTCTTAGTGATCAAGGGGCTGTAGGACTTTTGAGAACAAGGATCTCAACAAGTTTTAAGATGTTTGCTTCTCTATGCTTTTAAATCCTCAGTCAACTGCAACCAACATCAGTTAGGGTCTATCACACATATTGACTAGGGGAGATTAAAGCAGGGTACCACATCTAGTTTTATATGCAACAGAGAGAAGTGAAATGTGAATAAGATAAAGAATTCAATGGAAGCAGAAGCCCAGACCCAGAAATGAGCATGAGAATGCAAACTTCTGGGAACTTATGAAATATTAGGGCAGGAACTGGATTTCTTCAAAACATAGGAGAGTGTTGAGTCAATTGTGTGTAAACATAGGCAGGGTGATTTCAGCAAATACCTGGGTTTCGCGCTCAGTAGTTTAATTAATTGAGTTCTCTCTCAATTCTTATGTATTTTTTATAGTCATTCATTTAATGGCTCCTCACCCAGTATTGTTATATATCAATGTTTCCTAAAATATTTTGCAGGAAAGACCAGTCCTTTAGTATATCAGGTATCTTTAAAAACAAAAACAAACAAACAAAAACCAAAAACAGTTGGGGGAATGTGATTTATATTCCTTTTTAAACTAGTTTGTAGGTGCTAACATGACCAAAATAACACATGATTCTTCACAGCAGAGTTGCTATAAAAGTCTTAAGTATGCTTATCTTCAAAAGACCTGTTATATTTAGCAGTGTCATCTAAATATATTCAAATTGAACTATTTCCATAGAACATCTTAAAAGACTCATCAGCACTCTTTGAGAAATATTGGCCAGTATTGGTTGAATCATCCCATGAAAAAGAGATTAGCCCATTTGGGGCATGGATGCCTTTAAGAACACCTTGAAAGTTTTAGACTACCCCCCAAAGGCATACCATTCGTACACAAAGAAATATGCATAAGACTTTGAAACAGGAATAGGGAGTAGAAGATCCTAAAAGTCAGAGGATTTTTAGATATTTAAAGGATATTTATTATATAAGTATACCACAATTTATCCATTCTACCTTGAAGAACACTTAGGTTGTTTATCAAGAATAATGTTATCAAGAATAATGTTGCTGTGAACATACTTGAACACATCTTTAGATTCACAAATATATATATATTTCTGTCGCAAAAATTAAGTTTAGAATGGCCAGATTATAGAGTATACACATATGTTCAACTTTAGTAGATACTGCCAAATAGTCTTTCAAAGTCCTTGAACCAATTTGCACTTCCACTGTCAGTGATAAGGATTTCATACACTCTTCTTGTCAATATCTTTGGCAACACTCCATATATCACTTGATAATGTCGGTTATTTTTATTTTAGCCATTCTGGTGGGTATATAAAAATGTATTACTATGGATTTAATTTTTATTTTATCAATAAATAATGAAATTGAGCACTATTTATATGTTTAGCAGCCAGTTGGAATATCCTTTTTAGTGAAGAGCCTGTTCACTAGTTTTGCTTATGTTTTCTTGTGTTTCAGCATTTAAAGTCCCACACCTGAGAAACCCCTCAGCCTGGGTGTTGGTTAGTCACTTTAATTTCAGGACCAGGTCTATTGTTTCAATCAGGTACATCTACACCTCTCTGTTTTGCATTTCATTAGAATGTACCAGGCAACAACAAAAACGTAGTGTCTTTTGATAAATATAAGTTCTAGTGGTATGTAATGTAATTTATTAATCCTTTTCTTTGTAATTTGTGATTTACCAGTACTGTTGAAATCAAGTCATACTCCATGTTGAATCTTATTTTTTTTAATCTTTTACAGTTAGATCTGCAGTCTACCTGGTATTATTTGTCTATATAGTGTGAGGTAAGGATCAAGTTTTTTTCTTTTTTTTTCATAAAGATATCTGACTGATTGATCATTATTTATTGAAATGAATATACTTTTCTTACTCTGAAATATGACTCTTTATATGCGGGTCAGTTTCTGGACCCTATTCTTTTTACTGGGTGGGGAGGGACTCTATTCTGTCTACTGCCCACTTGTCTATCCTTGTACCAAGATTACACCATCTTGATAATATAACTTTGTACATTTTTATATCTAGTAGATCTAGTATTATAACTTGGCTTTCATTCTTCAGGGTACTCTTGGCTTAATTTGCCCATCTGCATTTTCACAAAAATGTTACCATCAGCTTGTTATTTTCTGACAAAAGAAAAAAAAAAGTCATGATTTAATTGGGATTGTATTGAATCTGTCACTTCATAATGACTTGACCTCTTTATAATATCTGACTTTCCAATTCATGAATATGATATTTATAGTTCTTTTTCAAAAGCTTTAATTGGACTTATTCTAGGTATTTCATATTTTCAGTGCCTTTGTGTATCATTTTTTTTAAAGATTTTATTTATTTATTTATTTGAGAGAGAGAGAGAGTGGTGAGGGACAGAGGGAGAAGCAAACTCCCCCACTGAGCAGGGAGCCTGACACAGGGCTCGATCCCAGGACTCCAGGATCATGACCTGAGCCAAAGGCAGACACTTAACTGACTGAGCCACCCAGGCACCCCATGTGTATCAGTCTTTAATTTCATGTTTTTTTGGATAGCATTTTGCTTGCAATGGCAAAACTAATTTATTTTTGTATATTGATCTTACATCCAGTGACCTTGCAAAATTTGTTTATTAATTATAATACCTTAATTGTAGATTCTTTTGGATTTTCTATGTAGATAATTATGATGCTTACAAATAATGCCAGTTTTATATCTTACTTTCCATCTTTTACACCCTTTGTTCCTTTATTATTTTTTGCACCAAATAAAACCTCTAGTACAATGCTGAACAAAAATAATCGTGGTCATCCTTTCTTTGTTCCCAACCGTTTAGGGAAAGTTTTAAATATCTCAGTATTAAGTAATGTATTTGCTATAGATTTTGTTTCTTTAGGGTAATCTTTATCAGACAGGAAAGGTTTTTTTCTATTCCTATTTTACTAATAGTTCTTAATTATAAATAGATGTTTAATTTTATCAAAAGCTTTTCCTGCATATATTGAAATAATCATGATTTTTTTCATTTAATTAACATGTTATATCAAGTGACTTTCAAATGTCAAAGGAAACTTGCATTCCTGAAATAATATCAATATGGTCTTGAGTATTATTCCCTCTGGACTTGGCTTTGTACTGTTTTATGGGGAGTTTTGCATGTATATTCTTTGAAAAGATTAGTCTGTAACTGTCCTTCTTATGATATTATTTACAGGATGTGGTATGAAAGTTATGCTGCCTTCATAAAATGAGCTGAGAAGTGTTGACACTTTTTTCTGTTCTCTGGGATATTATCTAAACTGACATTCTTTCTTTCTAAAATGTTTACTAGAATTCAACAGTGAATACATTTGGACTTGGAGTTCTCATTGTGGTAAGGCTTTTATGTATAGATTCAATTTATTTAGTAAATATAGGATTATTTCTTCTTCAGTGTGTGTAAACTGTTTTTCTAGGAATTTGTCTACCTCAATTAAATTTTCAAATATATTTGTTTAAAGAACATCAAAACATCTTGTTATCTTTCTTAATGTCTGTAAGATCTATTGTAATGTTCCCTTTCATGTTTCTCATATTGATAATTTGGGCTTTCTTTAATCTTTTTCTTCATCTGTCTTACCAGGAATTTATCAATTTTATTATTCTTTTTGAGAAAACAAGTTTGTCATTGTTAATCATCTCTATTATACATTAGTGGTCTTTTTAAGATTTTATTTATTTATTTATTTATTTATTTATTTATTTATTTATCAGAGAGAGAGAGAGCACAAGCAGGGGGAGCGGCAGGCAGAGGGAGAAGCAGACTCCCAGCTGAGCAAGGAGCCCAGTATGGGACTCGATCCCATGACCCTGGGATCATAACCTGAGCTAAAGTCAGACGCTTAACTGACTGAGCCACCCAGGCATCCCAATATGTATTAGTTTTCTTTTCCCTCCTTTTTTCTATGTGTGTGGCATACAAGAATCATTTTATTCTCACTGATTATGTGGGTCAGGAATTCAGACAGGGCACAGCAGGGATGACTTCTCTGCCACCCCGAGTCTGGAGTGTCACTGGGAAGACTCAAAGGCTGAGGCTAAAAAATTTGAAGGTGATGCTGTCACAAGTCTGGAAGTTGATGCATACTGTCACTTGGGACCTCAACTACAGCTGTTAGCTGTCACACCTACATGTGGCCTCTCCAGGTGGCTAGTTTGGGCTTCCTTGCAACGTGACAGTTGGGTTCCAAGAGCAAGTATCCTAAGAGAACCAGGTGGAAACTGTGTTGTCTTTTTAAAAAATAACAATTTTACTAAAATAAAATTCACAATTCACCATTAATTTGTTTAAAGTATACAATTCAATGGTTTTTAGTATTATACATAGAGTTGTCCAACCATAATTAATCACCATAAATAATTTTAAAACATTTTCATCTCTGCAGAAAAAATATTTACCATTTTCCCTGAATCTTCCCATCCCTAGGCAATGAGTAATTTACTTTCTCTCTATGGATTTGCCTATTTTGGACATTTCATATAAATTGAATCATATAATATGCAGTTTTTGGGTCTGACTTCTTTCACTTAATTTTCTTTAAGATTCATCCATGTTATAATATGTATTAGAACTTCATCCCTTTTTATGGTCAAATAACAACTCATTGTATGGACATACCACATTTTATATAGCCATTCATCAGATGACAGACATTTGAGTTTCCAATTTTGACCATTATGAATAATGCTGCTATGAACAATCATATAGTCTGATTGTGGACTACATTTTCATGTCTCTTGATTATATACCTAAAAATGAATTGCTGAGACATATGCTAATTTATGTATAAACTTCTGAAGAACTGCAGATTGCTGTTGTTGTTGTTTCAAGATTTATTTATTTATTCCAGAGAGAGCGTGAGAGCATGTGAATGGAGAGAAGTGTTAAGCAGACTCCCTGCTGAGTGCAGCACCCCACTGTGGCTCAATCCCATGACCCATGAGATCATGAGGTCATGACCTGAGCTGAAACCAAGATTCAGAAACTTACTGACTGAGCCACTCAAGAGCCCCTGCAGGGTTTTTTTTTTGTGTGTGTGATAGAGCAAGAGTGAGCGAGAGCGAGCGAGAGAGAACAAGAGAGCACAAGCAGGGGGAGGGGCAGAGGAAGAGGGAGAAGCAGGCAGATTGTTTTTAAACTGTCTTCACAATTTTACATTCCTATCAGCAGTGCATAAAAGTAACATTTTGTCCACATTCTTGCTAACACTTGTTTTCATTAATCATTTTGCTGCTTGTTCTATCAATTACTGAAAGAAAGAGAGGTGTCTTAGAATCTCCCTCTATGATTGTCTCTGTAACTTTTTCTATCTTTAGCTCTATCAATTTTTGTTTCATATATTTTGAGGCCTCAAAATAATCATTAACTATTAAATTGATTAATGCTCTCCCTGGATGTGTGTATTCACATTCATCCTGAGTGAATGGAAGTTATAATACACATTATTGACTTATTAAAGTCTAATATAACTTACTACTTCCCAAACAATGGAAGGAGCTTAGAACATTTTAACTCTATTTACCCATCTTCCATCCTAATGTTATGGTTCACATGTATTATTTCATTTATTTTTAATAGCTTTAATCAATCATTATTCATTTAAATCTATCCACACATGTACCCCTTTTATTATTCTTCATTCTTTTTTACACGTCTATTCTGTGTCCCCATATAGTTCTCTTTGTATTTACTCTGTTTTGGGATCATGGCACTTCTTGGATATGTTGCTTGATATCTTTCATTTGCACAATTTTCTCATGTTAATCCCTCAAATTTTTTTTCTCCCATTCATTCTCTCTATCTCTTCCTTCTATTTCAATTACATATATGGTAGACTTTTTCTTGACATCTCATATGCCTCTAATGCTCTTTCCTGAACTTTCCAGTCTACTGTCTCCACTTTAGTCAAGATATTTTTTTCTGACCTGTATTTCACTTGAATAATTCTCTCTCCTGCTGAATCTAACCTGCAGTTAAACACACCCATTGATCTCTTAGTTGGGAGTATTTATTTGTCAGTTCTGTATTTCCCATTTGATTCTGGGGAGGGTATATTCCTACTCTTTTCTGAAATTCTTCACCTTGTTATATAATTTCTAGAACTTATATTAATCACACTCATTTTAAGACTAATTACTCCAAAATCTTTATTTTCTGTGGACCTGTTTCTATAGTTTGTGGGTTTTTTCTCTTGGCTTCTAGTCAGTTTCTATGTTTTTTATCTTGTTTTTTATTCTGGATTATATATTTTTTGCAAAAAACTACAAAAGAACTTGAGGTCCTGGATAATGGCTCCAGAGAACATTTACTTTAGCTTCTTAAAGAAACTTAGTTCCAGGAAGGATTACTTTATTATAATTATGGATTTAGCTGATTCAAGGCTGAGTCCTTTACTTCTTATTCTCACTCTATACACTAGGAGTTTAAATGAAGTCCTTTAATTAATTCTATGGATTCTTAACATTGAAGACAGTTCAGATTCTAGGCAGCTAAAAAGAATGACAAGTGCCCACCTAGCATATTATCTAAAAAGTGTAAAGTCTAGGATAGTATGCATTCTACCAACTCTTAAATACATGTCTAGTTAAATGTATATAAACTAATTTGATCAGTTCAGAAATAACTTACCAATGATTGTCTTGATGACCTTACACATTCATCAAATATGTGACTCTACATTTTATGCTAAAGAAATGATAGAAGATTTTCTTGTCATTTTTATTTTCCTAACTGGGAACCCCAAGT
>NC_138373.1:95596394-95610760 GCF_054177405.1 Leptonychotes weddellii
GGCTCCCTGCTCCGTGGGAAGCCTGCTTCTCCCTCTCCCACTCCCCCTGCTTGTGTTTCCTCTCTCACTGTCTCTCTTCCTGTCAAATAAATAAAATCTTAAAAAAAAAAAAAAAGAATTCTTGCTCCAGAGGGGAGGTGAGGGGAGGAATGGGCAAAATAGATGGAGGGGATTAAGAGGTACAAACTTCCAGTTATAAAATAAATAAGTCATAGAGATGAAAATACTGCATAGGGAATATAGTCAATAATATTATATGGTGACAGATGGTGACCACACTTACATTGGTTAGCAATGAGTAATGTATAGAATTATCTAATCAATATGTTGTATACCTGAAACTAGTAAACATTGTATGTTAATCATACTTCAATAATAAATAAAAAAAACAAAAAGAGAATTCCTAATCTAGAACAAAGAATATTTATTCTTTATCTTTAAGAATGAATAAAAAGATAAAATGTTGGAGTTTCATTAAATGCTTTCTTATTCAACACTTTTCAATTATGTGTGTCACAGAACACAAATATTCCATGTTTGCCTTTTATTTTACCAGAGAATTGACGATTGAGAGTCACTGATCAGAGAGGGAAAAAACTCACTTAACCTTTAGATTTTAAAATGTAATGATATATAATAATAACAAACATCAATTTTGCAAGTACGTACACTGAAGGAAGAACACCTTCTAGCAAATTTATTTCAAAGAAGAATAGGAGGGTCAAGGAGTTTGCTCCTGACCCACAGTTGCAGAGTATGAGCATAAGGCTGTATCTTGTTCATAGATAGTTCTTGGTAGGTCCACACAGTAATTTCAAACATTGGAATTGGGAAATTTCACACACACAAAAAAAATTCTGTCTCCTCTTAAACAGAAGATTCAGACATAGTTGGTCCATACTTTGATGTAGCAACAATCAATGCATCTGAGTAGCCACTGCGTGTTTCCCCAGTTCACTGCAATCCTCAGAAACACCGGCTTCACTGTTTCATGCATTTCCAGTACATGGCTGGCCTTAGTAGGCACTGGAACATGTGACGCATTGTGGTCAGCCCTTGCATAAATGAATGTTGACCCAGTGTCACAGAACACTCTCTGCTGGGCAAGCCTGTCTTGCCCATGTCTGTCCTGCCTCTAAAATTATACCTAGCTTCTTGACAGGAGTTTCCAGACTCATACCATTCTGTCTGAATTCATCTCCACTCAATTTTTTCCAGATAACTTCCAGCTGACCTCCCACCATGCTCTTCCGAGGAACAAAGCTTCCTAAAAGAATGCGGGATGAAGGATTGTGCCTGGACCGCTAACCTCAGGGTTGACATCCCATTTCTCTAAACCACTTTTTCTTTCCTTGTTTTATTTTTTGTTTTTTTAATTTTGACCTTCATTAGAAAGGTTAGTATACTTCATCGGGATGCTTAGCGTTGAGAATTATGTCCAAAGGACTATATTTCTAAGTGAGAATGTCTTGGAGATCACTGTTAGTATTTGTAGTGGAGCTGGGTCAAAATTAACATATTACAACAGCTTATGTCAGCCTGGGTTGCAAACTTTCCACAAGAAAGGGTAGGCCGAAAGGTCACACTCATCAGCTCATACCACAGAGAATTGCAGAATCCTAAAAGATGATTTCTTCCCTTTACACATAAAAGTCACTGACTCCTCTGGCTTCAGCCACCACCCCCTCCTGTCCATACACAGGACTTCCATACACACCACTTCCCACGCAGTCCACACTAGTTTCTATCCCCTCTGTTTCTGTGAGTTTGATTTGCTTGGGTTAGTTTCTGGCTCAATTAAATACGTGTCACATGGTTCTACATTTTGTTTGTTTGTTTGTAGATGGAAATGCATATTTAAAACCTTAGAGAACCCCTAGCCCAGACCTTAGCTATGACTGTCGTTAATAACAGAGTTCTCACTCACGATGTCATCTGGGATCTGTGCGTGTGGCCTCATGTGCTAGCCATAAAACCTCCTTAACACCTCCCTCCAGTATGTAAATACCCCAAGAAAAGCACTTTCCTATTTCAGGCCCTGGATTGCTGGTGGCCGGCCCAGGCTACACGCTCCAGCCAGCAGCTCAGGGGTGGGAGGTCAGCGTGTGGAGGGACCCAGGTGGCGGCACAGGTAGATGCTCAGTGGATTCTGCACTCAACTAGAAGGCCGAGCCTGATGTGGCTGCTCAGTCAGCATGTTGTCCAAATGACAGGTTATTTTCTGTTACTTGTCTGCCGCTGTTGGCTTTATTAACCTTGAGGTTGGTAATGAAAGATGCCCTCACTTTACCACTAATGCTACTGCACTAATCCTTCCAGGTGAGAGTGCAGGGCCTCTGAGAGCCTGGCTGTGTCCTCAGAGAACAAAAGCTGAGGAGAATTTAAAGCCTCTGGCCCTGGGCCTTGGCTTTTCCCTTTCTCTGCTGGCTCCCACATCTGCCCCGGACAACACATCAGTGTCTTAAGGTACAAGACAGTTGTCTAAAAGGTGCAGCATCTGGAAAACATTTCAATCTTCAGGGGTCTCAGAGGGTGTCAGAGTTTCATGTCACCAGATTTATGTTTGCTGAGCCTACCCACTTGAGTTTGCAAAAGGTCATCTTTTTCAGTGGAGTCCCATCCTTTCTATACCCCTTGTCCCAAACACCATCAATTCATATTACATCCTGAAACTCTAAATCAATCAATCTCTCTCTCTCTCTCTTTCTGTCTCTCTTCTCTCTCCTTCTCTTTCTCCCTCCCTCCTTACAAAGCATTCTGTCTTTCAATTAACATAGTGATGACCTATTGTCACCCGTTACCATGCTAATCCTGAGCTGGTGTGAAATTACTTTATAATAAACACTATGGAGTTCTGACTTCCAATTAATTTTTCACATGCTGCGCTAAATCAGATTAACTCTCCCCCTCTACCATCACTTTTGACCACAGACGTAATTCTTTCCTTATAATGAAATGGAGGATTAATTTATATGAAGCATATCTGTACACATTTGCAAATAAATGTAAAGATAAACTTTATGCCATATTTGCATTGTGCAGAGTGGGGCATTAGTGCCGACTCTCTGAGATTACTTTCTTGTGTTCACTGGGGTGGGCAAAGATCTTTCCAGTTGTTGTTGTTCCTCTGTTAAATTCTAACGAAATGCCTCCATGAAGAATAAGCAAAGAAATGCTCACATATGCCACAGTGCTGAGAGAGTGGTGCCTTTTCCCATAAATCGTACAATGCCGCATTAGGAGAAGCTGAAGGAAAATGTAAACACTCTGAAATGGAAACAATAATCATTAACTACTAAATTGATTGGTTCTCTCCCTGGATGTGCACATTCACATCCATCCTGAGCAAATGGAGGGAGGGTAGCTTTTTAAATGACCATTAAATTGAAGGAATTGGATGACAATTTCAAGCACATGATAGCTCGTGCCTTTTTAAAACTAATATAGCCCCTGCACTAAATTATATTTTTGGCGAAATAATTATTTTCATCTTTGAAACTCATTATTAGAATGGAGTAATGAAAGATGAATGTAGGCACACACAAAATGAACAAATTTGTGTTAAAAATATTAATCATACTACCCAGATGCTGGGCTGTATTTTTTCTTCTATCAGTCTCCAGTATATTTCATTCAGCTTCTTTTATTACTACAAAATATTGATAAAAAAAATTTCCCCAACACATATTTTCTTTTTGACACCAAATGAAAAAAACTGCCAGAAGAACTAAAGGTATGGCACGTATAAAAGATAAATGTGTGCTTATCAAATCCTCTTAAACCAAACCTTTGTTAACCGTAGAAGAAATAAAATCTTGTTTAGTGTTGCAATGATGAAAATACTCACTGCTGAGTAATTTTAAGACAGACTAAGCAAATTATGCTTGGCAAACATGGGAAATTTATTAATTCCTTCAACAGGTGGTATTTGATCCCTGCTATGTGATAACCACTATGTTAAGTGCAACTGGTAAAACAATAAGCAAGACAAATTCCCCTGCCCTCATGGAGATTCCATCTAAGGGGATGCAAACTTGAAATTATAAAAAGAGTCCATCACCATCTTCATGATCATTTATTGAGCTCTTACTGTATGCTCACCACTGTACCAAATGCTTTCCTACTACATATTTCAATTATCATGATTAATACTTTCCCTCTAAGTTATTATTATTGCACACATTTTATAGATGAATAACTAAGGCTTAGAGGTGAAGCAATTTGTCCTAACTCTTCAGATATATAGCGGTAGAACTAGAATTCCAAACTGAGGTTTTAGACTAAAGTTCCTGTGCTATACTGCCTCTGACCTTCATTGTCTCAAAAGTACGTATCATTATCTTGTATTTGTCCAAATTTTATTTTTGTTCTATGGTGGGTAAAAATAGGAGCAAAAGGGACAATTACCCACCTAAGGAGATTTCCAGTCTACTGGAAGAAAATTAAACATTTATGAAACAACTATTCTTAAAATTTCTTTGGGGCAGGTAAGTTTATATGAAGTGTGCATATTGATGGGAAAGGGGGCAGGATTATTTGCTGACATTTATCTCTGTTTGAATAGCATATTCAGCTTCTATGACTTTACTCACTGTACAGTGCATTACTAATTTAACAGATGATTTCATAGAAATATTGAAATATTGAAACATTAAACGTGGCCATTATATGCTATACAATGCACCTGATTTCAGTTCTAGGGAACTGTGAAAGGCTTGATTCCTAGAGTCGAGGATGTACAGTAGTATAAGAATAATCTGTTCCTTGAGGTTCAAAAAAACAGCATTTTTCACAGAACTAGAACAGACAATCCTAAAATTTGTATGGAACCACAAAAGACCCCAAATAGCCAAAGCAATCTTGAGAAAGAAAAACAATACTGGAGATATCACAATTCCGGATTTCAAGTTATATTACAAAGCAGTAGTAATTAAAACAGTAATGTATGGCATAAAAATAGATGCAAAGATCAATGGAACAAAACAGAAAACCCAGAAATAAACCCACTATTATATGGTCAACTAATCTTCAACAAAAGAGGAATGAGTATACAATAGGAAAAAGTCTCTTCAACAAATGGTGTTGGGAAAACTGCACAGCCACATGCAAAAGAATAAATACACAAAAATAAACTCAAAATGGATTAAAGACCTAAATGTGAGACCTGAAACCATAAATGTCCTTGAAGAGAGCACAAGCAGTAATCTCTCTGACATTGGCCATAGCAACAAATTTCTAGATATGTCTCTTGAGGCAAGAGAAATAAAAGCAAAAATAAACTATTGGAACTACATCAAAACAAAAATATTCTACACACCAAAAGAAACCATCAACAAAACTAAAAGACAAGCTACTGAACAGGAGAAGATATTTGCAAATGACATATCTGATAAAGAGTTAGTATCCAAAATATATAAAGAACAGATATAATTCAATACCCCAAAAAAACCCAAATAATCCAATCAAGAAATGGGCAGAAGACATGAACAGACATTTCTCCAAAGGAGACATACAGATGGCCAACAGACACATGAAAAGAGGCTACATCACTTGTCATCAGGGAAATGCAAAGCAAAACTACAATGAGACATCACTTCTTACCTCAGACAGAATCTGTTAGAATGGCTAAAATAAAAAACAAGAAACAAGTGTTGGTGAGGATGTGGAGAAAAAGGGACACTTTTGCACTGTTGGTGAGAATGCAAACTGGTACAGCCACTGTGGAAGACAGTATGGAGGTTCCTCAGTAATTGCACTACTGGGTATTTATCCCAAAAACACAAAAACACTAATTCAAAGGAATACGTGCACCCCTATGTTTACTGCAGCATTATTTACAATAGCCGAACTATGGAAGCAGCCCAAGCATCCATTGACAGATGGATGGACAAAGAAGAAGTGATAATTTAGCCATAAAAAAGAATGAAATCTTGCCATTTACAACAACATGGATAGAGCTAGAAAGTAAAATGCTAAGAGAAATAAGTCAGTCAGAGAAAGACAAATCCCATATGATGTCACTCATCTGTAGAGTTTAAGAAACAAAACAAATGAGCAAAGGAAAAAAGAGAGAGACACACACAAACCAAGAAACAGATGGTTACCAGAGGAGAGATGGGTGGAGGGGATGGGGAATATTGGGGATGGGGATTAAAGAGTACACTTATCATGATAAAAAATAAAAAGAATAAAGAGAAAAAAGAATGTAGAAATACAGGATAAGTAGACAAGAGAAAGTGAAATACAATTTGAAACAGCTCAATATCTGAGCCAACAGAACAGGACTTAAAAAAAACTTCACTTTGGAGCTGTATGTATGGACTAGCACATTTTATTTTATTTTTATTTTTTTTAAAGATTTTATTTATTTATTTGAGAGAGAGAGAATGAGAGACAGAGAGCATGAGAGGGAGGAGGGTCAGAGGGAGAAGCAGACTCCCTGCCGAGCAGGGAGCCCAATGCGGGACTTGATCCCGGGACTCCAGGATCATGACCTGAGCCGAAGGCAGTCGCTCAACCAACTGAGCCACCCAGGCTCCCCTGGACTAGCACATTTTAAAAAGGATCTTCTGGATCACTCTGGTAATCTCTTTCATGGTATTATTAAATCTTGTTATTTATATTTTCTTAGATATTGCATCCTAGTTTTCAAATATATTACCATAAATATAATAAAAACATATCATTATAATTTACTTAATCCTGACATCTGCAGTTATTTCTAATTTCTAATGTTTATTTTATTCTATTTTTGTTTCTTTTTCTTGTTTTCACTTGCTTGGTTTCACTCATGGTTTATCTCTCTTATGGTTTTTTCTTGTTGTTGTTTATCTTTTTTATGGCTCTTCAAATTATTCAAATGGATAACTCTTACGTTTGCTTTTCATTGCTCATGTTCTTTATTAATTCATTCATTTCTGTTTTTATGTTCACTAATTATTCTATTTGTTCAACATAGATATATTTTTCTTTTTATAATTTCTTGAGTTGAATAGCAGTTCCTAATTTTTAGTCTTTAAATACCATGAATTTCTCTCCTTGATTGAATCTCACAATTATTTTCCTAGATATTCTATATTTTAAGCAGTTTTGAATTCCTCCTTTACCTAAGAATTTATTAGGATAATGTTTTCCAGATTACTCAGGTTTTTCTCTGTTTATACTTCTAGTATTTATTTTTAGTTTTAATAGAATACAATCCAGAGTGTTGTCTAATATTTGACCAAGTAGATACTTGAAATAAAATGTATTTGCTATTTGTATAGAATAAGTTGATGAGTACCAATTTAAACAAGTTAGCTATCATTCAGATTATCCATGCCGCTCCTAGTTATTCTGTAAGCATTTTATGTGAAAATAACTAAGAACACTCTGTAAGAGCTTCTAATGTTATCATATTTCTGTTCTTTTTCTTAAAATTACCATAGCTGTTGCTTTTAAATTTCAATACTGTGTTATTCAGAGTGAATTCAGTATTCGTGGTCGTTGTGTCTTCAGCAGTAAAACTGACCCTCTGGTCTCATTTAATAAACCAGTACTAGGATATTTAGTGAGATACAGTTTGTAATAGAAAAAGATCCAAGATAATGTGAAGGTCCATAAATAAGGGATTAGTTAAATGATTTATAGACATAAATACAACCAAGTATGTATACTCACCGAAAATAATGAGGAAACTTTACATAACAATCTCAAAGATTTATTTCCAAGTGAATAGAGCAAGATGCAGAATTATGTGTAAAAGATGGTGTCAAATGGCACCAGGTTCACGGAAAGCAGAGAACCACAGTGCTAAGAACTCAAGTTGTCACATTAGTCGGCTTAAATGAATCCTGGCTCCAACTCCTACCAGCTGGGTGACCTTTGGCAAGTTACTTAACATCTCTGTATCTTCACTTGTACAATGGGAACAAGAATTAAATACCTATCTCAAGCGTTTTGGGAAGGATTAAATGAATTAGTACAAGAAAAGTGCCTAAAATACTGCCTGGCACTATGTGCTTAATAAATATTAATTTGTTAATATTTAAAGCAAAGAGAAAAAGACAAAAGAAAAAATACCCACATGCATAAATATGTATATTGATATATACTAATGTGGAGTTTGAAGGTAGAGTGGACTGATAGCAAAATCATCTCTCATCTGTCACCCCTTCCTGTATCTCTGCTTTAACAAGGTGATTTTGCAGTTCCTTCCAGTGGGATGAGGAACCTATTTGCTCATCCCTTGAATCTGAGCTGGCCTTAAACATTAGAAGGTGGCAGGGGTGACTGCTAGTTCAGAACCCATGTCTATGAGTCCTTCTGTTCTCTTTCTCTCAGACTCTGGCCATGGCCACCATGAGAACAAGCCCAGCTTAGCCTGCTGAATGAGGAGAGTCTGCATTGGAGGTTCTCGGCATCCAACCCATCCCCAGCCAGATAATCATAAGTCAACCATGGCCTAACCAACCCCCAACCATTGATGCGTGACTGAACCCAGCCAAGACTGAAAAACTGCCCAGCTGACTCAGAAAACAAAAGTACTTACTATTTTAAGTGACTGGGTTTAAGGTGGTTTGTTATATATCCAGCTAGCTGATAGAGAAGAATATATGAGAACTAACATCAAGGATTATCTTGGGGTATGAATTTTGGTTGGTATGGGTCAGGATGGACTGAGAAAAAGATTTTACGATAGAACCTCTAGGCTACTTTTTTAAATGAAGTTCAGGTATTACCAATGTTTAAGTATCATTATTTTTAAGAGAATAAATGAACCATGCACTCCCTAATTCTCAAGATAGGAACCAACTAGATCAAAACTAGATATCTGGTATGATTCTAAACCAAGAAAGATGATATAGACCAGCCTCTATGTGGAACTTGAAGATAATCTTGTAGTGATAAAGGTGTGTGTTATGAGGGAAGAGTCCTGTCATGACTTCCATTCCCACCTCAGCCAAACACAGGACTCAGGAGAGACACTTTGAAGAGGCATACATTGAATTTGTATGACTTTTTGGCCATGCTAGCATAGTGACAGGACAATTTTTACATACGACAAATTAAAAGAGGTAGAAAGAACACAAGTTTCAACTATTTTAATTTACTGAAGTGATGCAACTGTGTGGATTGCCTAAAACTCCTTATTTTGATGGATTTTAAAAAGTTAGCCTCTATATTTACCTTTTAATAATTGGCACGCATGATTACCACATAGCAGAGTAGGACGAACACTGACTGATTCAGAGTGTAAAATATGGTCTTTATCATCAAGGAACAGTGATAGAACAATGAATTGAATGAATAACCATGTAAAAAATACCTTAGAGTCTCTTTATTACAGTTTCCAGAATATTTGTTGTCTGTAATCTAGTCATTTTTTTCAGCTTTCTTTTCAGTTTTATTGAAGCAAAACTGGCAAATAAAGTGATAATATACTGAAAGTGTTTAACATGATGATTTGCTGTACATTTACATTGTGAGAGGATCCCACAATCCAATAACCGAACACCTCATCCATCACCTCACATATTTACTTTTTTTCCTTGGTGAGAACACTGAAGACCTCCTCTCTTAGCAAACTTCAATAGAACAATACAACATTATCAACCATAGTCACCATGTTCTACATTAACTCCTTAGACTTTGTCTTATAACTGAAAGTTTATACCCTTTTACCAACCTCTCCCTCTCTCCCCGCCACCAGCCCCTGGCAACCATCATTCTACTCTTACATTTCTATGAATTCAACTTATCATACTATAACCTGTGAGCAAAAATATCACTTAACTAAAAAACAGTGAATAATAAAAGAAATAATAAATAATAAAAGAAATCAGACTACCTAAGAGTTAGTGTTAGACATCACTTTATGTAACATTTAAATATGTAACATTAAATATGGCCATTGTCGATAAATATTGACTGAGCTTCTTCTAAATGTAATGAACTATATTTCAAAAGAATGAGACATGATCTCCCTCATTAAAGAGATTATGAATCAGACATTACTATTGAAAAAAGAAATAATAGCCTTTTTAGTATTGTCTACGTGCCAGATGAGCGATGCACATCTATAAGAGTAAGAAGATGAATTAAAGAATTCTGGAGGTTTGTGAAAGAGAGAAATGAAGAATAAACATAGAGACATGGGTGGGAAGCACTTTGAGGAAGACCATAAATTCAAAGCTAAGGAATTTAGCTTATAAATCAGGGTTTCCAGGGGCACCGGGGTGGCTCAGTCGGTTAAGCGTCTGCATTCCGCTCAGGTCATGATCCCAGGGTCCTGGGATTGAGCCCCGCATCGGGCTCCCTGCTCGGTGGGAAGCCTGCTTCTCCCTCTCCCTCTGCTCCTCCCCGCCCCACTCATACTCTCTCTCTTAAATAAATAAAATCTTTAAAAATCAATTGATCTATTAATCAATCAATCAGGGTTTCCAAAATAGAGTGTCTTGACCTCAAAAGATGCACTAGGCAATCAATCCATTGGATGTGGGAAGAAAATTTTAGAACTCACTTACATTTAATTTTTATCTAGAAATAAGAAAGGGATTTGATCGGAAGGGGAGACGAACCATGAGAGACTATGGACTCTGAGAAACAAACTGAGGGTTTTAGAGGGGAGGGGGTGAGGGGATGGGTTAGCCTGGTGATGGGTATTAGGGAGGGCACGCTCTGCATGGAGCACTGGGTGTTATACGCAAACAATGAATCATGGAACAGTACATCAAAAACTAATGATGTGTTGTATGGTGATTAACATAGCATAATAAAAAAATTTTTTTTAAACTAATGATGTAATTAATGGTGACTAACATAACATAATAAAATTAAAAATTAAAAAAAGAAGGGGATTTGACTTACTAATATTTAATACTCAAATAGACAGCTGCTCTCTCAGTCTGTTTGTCAGGTTACAACTCAGATATGTAGCAGGGAAAACCACAATTTGAGTGGCCGTGTTCATACACTGGATATTGAAATATAGGCAGGCTTTACTTAAGAAAACACCTGCATTGATTATGTTAATTAAAATAATCTTCCCAAAGTGGATGAGTAGTTTTAAGTGATTCCTGAGCAACAACATCTACAAGTATGTACATGAGCACATACACATGGACACACACATGCATGCACACACACATGCACATCAGATAGCGGATTTAAAATGCAGCCCAGGTGAACAAGAAAATGGCAGAGCTAATCCTCTTAACATCTGATAAGAGTTCATAGCCACATTACAAGGGGAAAACAATGACAAGCTCACCAAATCTGACAAGAAGGCAGCCAACAAATGAAAAATACAGCTGCTTTTCAAAAGAGAGTTATATTATGAAGCCGGCATGTTGAAAATGAATGTCTGGAAATGTTTCCGTAGATTGAGTTTTTGTTGACAATAATAATGTAAGTTTGTCTTTTATAAAAACTTGCATATCTGCATATTTAAAACGCTTGGAAGCAAATTTCTAACATAAAAAAACCCCTTCTAAATAGAATTATATTGAATTTAAAGCAATGTAAAAATTCAACATCTTCTGTTTAGTTTGCCAAAAAAACAACTGATTGACATAAGGGAAGATGAAAATTTCTGAATTGGCTTTAAGCAAAAATGTTGGCTTCACTGTTGGCTGGGATTGAATAATGAGTATTGCACTTTAGTAAGTGTAGCCCATCTTGAAAGACTTCAGTTTAAATGGACAGATCCTTGTGAGGTAACTTTCTCAAATATGACATAATACCAAGTACTTAAATAAACTGAACTTAAATTTAAAATAATCATAAGTTATGAATCAAAAATTTTAAAAATAATTAAACATATTTAGCCAACTTGTTCTCTCCAAATATATTACAAGAGCTAAGAAGTTTATGCCATTAATAAATATTAAATTGACATACTTAAATATATACTTTCTCTACATCAAAATTTGCTTTTACCTTTGGTCTTAATGAGAAAGGAGTCTTTCTCTCATATAAAAATCTGGAGATACGTTGTCCCTGCACATAGCACTCCTTCTTGAAGGCATCAATCTCTTTTTTGCTTTGGGGCCTCCACCCATGCATCCCTATTCCTTTTGTGTATGGAGCCCTCCTCCCACCTACTCTGAACTAATTTATTCTCAACTATCAAGTATCAGTACAGATATCATTCTTTAACGACACCTCCCCTGACTCATCACCCAGTAAAGTCCTCCTTGCTAGGATCTCCTGTGTTTTGTTTTTTTTTTCCTTTCTGGCACTCATCCCAGTTTGTCACTATAATTATGCATGTGTGTTTGTTTAATGTCTGTGCCCCTTGCTCCCACTGGAAGGCAAGGACTGTGCATGTGTCACTCTCATATGAGTACTCATTGCCCATCACAAGGCCTGGCAAGTGCATGATGAACAGTTGTTGAAGAGCCATACAGCTCACAGTTGTTGAGCTCTGACCCCGTGCCAGACACTCTTCTAAGCTTTACATCCTCGTTTAATGCTCAAACTCTACTAGGTAGTTGCTATCATTAGCCTTATTTTACAGATGAGGAAATGGAGAACGAGAAGTGAAGCTACAACCCAAGGTCAGTTCATTGACCAAATATTCTTTGCAAATTTATTGAGCACCTACTGTTTCAGGCACTTAGGCTGTATCAGTGAACAAAACAGACAAAATTCTCTACCCTCAGGAATCCTACCATTTTGTGGGCAGTAAATGAGGAAGCCAGGACTTGGATACAGCAGCGGCTGGGGAGCCTAAGGGCTTTAACCTACTCTACTCTCCTCCCCTCACACCTTCTGAATAAGTCTTGTGGAGAGAGGAGAGACCACGATGGACATTTCACTTCACAAACCACACTTACCTACCTTCAGGATATTCATTCATTCCATTTTTGATCTGTTTGTGCTTAAGTTTCTCCTGATTTCTCAAAGAAAAATAACTATAAAACTCATTGTAATCTTCCATTGAACCTTATTTCTTTTTATATCCCCAGTCCCTTGCATCTGCTAAACACATAGTGCCACCAACATACACATTTATTGAATGAATGAGTGAACTAGTGAATGAATGAATGAGGAACAATAAATGGTTCTCTCCTGTGCGTATTACCACCTGACTATTAATGTGAAAAGCTTCTCTTGATTTTCGGTTTGATTTTTTAGGCAATAGACTCAGTACTCAGCTCACTAAAACCATGACTTAACAAATACATGAATATTTAGAGTGGTAATCGGTGTAGTTTTCACCCCGCAGGGAAGACAAGAGCATTGTGGAAAGTCTCAGGAGAGGACAGAGGCACTAATCTGTAGCTGTATTTGACAACAGAAACTAGGCATCAGGGATTGGGAGGAAGGGAAAACCAGAAAGGAAGGAGAAGGGAGGGAACACAGAGAATAAAGGCACCAGTGAGAGTGAATACAGGTAACACGACATCATGATCTTATTATAAAAGAAAAAAATTGGTTACAGAATATATTCCTCACCTCCATCCTTTCCTTGAATTTTTTCATTAATAGATGTAATTATTTACATTTAATTTCTATTTGGTTCAATGTTTAATTTTTATGCCTAATGAAGTATTACCACTTGAATAAATAATATTTAATGTTTATTAACAGGAATTCAAAAAGCATAAACATTCACTTGTTTGATACACAATGTCATGAAGAAGGATATTACTTAAATGAAGCTTCACACTTTGACCCTATTTCCATCATACCTAATAAACTGATCATCACTATATTCTAAAAAATGTCCTGGTGAATTTTTCAGAAGGCTTGAAAGGTAGGGGAAAGAGGAGGTGAAGAAAAGTCATCTTGCATCCCAGGAAATCCTTCAAAACACAGCATTTCATCACTCACTTACCCAGGATTTGACCCCCATGGTAAAGTTGCAGAACATATAACAAAGTGATACTGAATCAGCTGTTAAACCCTTATCTCACTCCTGACTTTTCCTCATTGGTGTTAACTATGAAATGGGCTAATCTGCTATCAAATTCTGGAAAAGTGGACTAGCTTTGTGCACAGATAAAATGCAATTCCTTTTATTATTGAGTTTACTTCCTGATTTTAAACATTCCTTTAATTGATATGGAGCATGCATGTCATAACAACATATTGGTGACTGTTGGTTTAAAAAGCAAGGTTCTGGAATATTGTTTGTATTTGCACAATTCCAAAGCAGAGTTTTGTTTTGTTTTGTTTTGTTTTAGTTTTTTTTTTATTCTTATGTTAATCCCCATACATTACATCATTAGTTTTAGATGAAGTGTTCCATGATTCATTGTTTGTGCATAACACCCAGTGCTCCATGCAGAATGTGCCCTCCTCAATACCCACCACCAGGCTAACCCATCCTCCCACCCCCCTCCCCTCCAGAACCCTCTGTGTTTTTCAGAGTCCATCGT
>NC_138373.1:95611260-95618512 GCF_054177405.1 Leptonychotes weddellii
TGGTCCTGGAGTCCCAGGATCGAGTCCCGCATCGGGCTCCCTGCTCGGCAGGGAGTCTGCTTCTCCCTCTGACCCTCCTCCCTCTCATGCTCTCTGTCTCTCATTCTCTCTGTCTCAAATAAATAAATAAAATCTTTAAAAAAAAAAAAAAAGATTCTCTCAACCGATTGTCGGCTGCAGGCAGTCAGTTAAACAACTAGACGCAGGTGACTTAAAAATGTGCTTGTAATCAAATTAAGTGTCTCCAGATTTAGAGATGGTCAGGTTTTTTTCATTTAAGATTTCCACAAATGGCAATTAATGATGGGTTTTTAATCAGAGCTGTTGGTGAGAGAAATAGTTTCTAAGAACATATTTTAAAAGATTACAGAGAAAATGGTCTGCCTGAACTGGGATGAAATGATATTGAAATGTTAAGGAGCCCTAGGCTAGAGGACAGGAGACTTGAATTTGAGTTCTGGATGCAGCATGTAGTCTTGCAGTCTTCATTAAAACCCCTTCATTTCTTTAAACATCAGTGATCTAATCTGGTAAATGGGAATAATAACACTGGCTTCACCCACTCCTTTGGTTCATGGTGAACATACCATGAAATTATAAAGCATTAAAAACAGAAAAAAATGAAAAATGTTTAAAACATAAAATATTCTATAGGTTTACAGTATTAAAAATCCAAATCATGAACTCTATAATTTCCAAACACTAAGATATCAACAATAGGGATGCCTGGGTGGCTCAGTCAGTTACCCGTCTGCCTTCAGCTCAGGTCCTGGGATTGAATTCCACATCAAGCTCCTAGCTCAGCAGGGAGCATGCTTCTCCCTCTGCCTGCAGCTTCCCGTGCTTGTGCGCTCTCTCTCTGACAAATAAATAAGTAAAAATCGTTTTTAAAAATAAATAAATAAAAAAGACATCGACAATAAAATATCAACTCCATTTTAAAGTCTGCCAAGTGAAGAGAAAATGGTGGTCCAGGCAGTTAATGAGATGCTATCTTCTCTTGAGCACTAACCATATCAGGTGCTACCAGCCAGTTTCAGCAGGATGGTCATCACATCTCTCACCTGAGAGCTCATTCATTATTCTATTTGCTACTAGTATTTATTTTAACTGACCTTTCTTTCTTAGGGAATTTCAAGAAAATAAGAGAGTCATAAGAATAAGATTTCAGCAGGAACCTGAAAGAAAAGTCAGTGGGTGGCTTTGTAGGTATTAAATCTACTTATTTCTAAATTGAAAGAATTCAATGTCATGAAGTGAGGAAAGGAGCAAGATGATGACCCAAGAAGTTTAGAGAACAAAACAGAAAATAGAACCCAGACTAGGAAAAACGTCTTGGCAAACTGTTTTTTGGTTTTGTTTTGTTTTTTTTTTATGACAATTTGGAAAAGAAACTCTTGAAAGCAACTGAGAAAGAAAAAAAGGTAAAAGTAAAGACTCTACTTCGGAAAACTGTGTGAAATTTCGATTGGGATAGCTGTATTTTGCATGTGTCAAAGAGAAAATTACTGAAAGAGACTTAGAAGCCAGAAAAGCATCCTACAAATCAATTCTGACATGTTATAAAGAAACAACATCTGAATTTGTCAGCCGGATTCATTTGAGGAGAGAATGGTAATTGTAAGGAGTCAGAGATAATGGGGAAATTGCACATTAAAGTAACGGGATGGATAGGGAGTTTTCAACAGGCTAAGAATGACAGGCTAGGATAAATATTAGGACTAGCACAGAGTTCAGCAATAATGCCTAGTCCCGTTCTTTACTGATCTATGTTCATTTCTGACATTAAAACTTGTTTAAAATTCACTTTATTCAATGAGCCTCTTCAGAAAAATCACAGAACCATGATAGTAAGATATTTTAAGTAGTTCATCCAGCCATCCACTCCTCAAATTCTTTCAACAGCATTCCAGCCAATGGGAATTACATGTAAACACCTTCCTGGGATGAGATAGTCCCTGTTACCTAAAGCACCATATGTCACATTTGGCAAACTTCGAATGCTAGAGAAGTTTTCCTTATCTCTTATAAATCTCTTATAACTTCTTCTCATTGGGCCTATTCTTCCCTTTTAGGGTCACACAGCCCAATGACTGTCTGTTCTGCTCAGTTCTGTATTCCTTTCTTTCTCAGATTAATGCATGGAACAAATGTTTACACAAACATTATATACTGTGCTCTTATAAATTTATCTCCCTTTTATCTTTATAGTGGTAGCAGAAGTCCCCTTCCCCACCCCCACCCCCACTGAGGGCCATGTCTTAACATCACCACAGGTCCAAGGCTCTGTGACAAACCCACTTCTCAATTTCCCAGGAGGAAGGCAATTTACATTTGATGAACCCTGTCATGTGCAAGGGATACGACATAGATCATGTCACTCAATTTCCTCATCCACCCTACAAAACAGGTACTGTTATTAGCCTCTTTAAACAGATACAATAGTCAGTTTTATCCTTTTACACCTAGAGACTGACTCTATAGTGGTCCCCCCCTTATCCATAGTTAAAATTTCTGCAGTCTCAGTTACCTGTGGTCAATCATGATCCAGAAGCAAACCATCCTAACAAATCATCAGAGGGTCAATAGTGGCCTAACACTGAATTGCAATGCCTACATCATTCACCCCACTTCATCTCCTCACTGAGGAATTTTATCATCTCCCATCATCACAAGAAGAAGGGTGAGTGCAGTACAATAAGATATTTTGAGAGCCCACAGTCACATAACTTTTATTATAGCATACTGTTGTAATTGCTCTATTTTATTATTTGTCATTCTTGTTAACCTTTACTGTGTCTGATTTATAAGTTAAACTTTATCATAGGTATGTATGTATAGGAAAAACAACATATATAGGGTTCTGTACCCACGCTTTCAGGCATCCACTGGGGGTCTTAGAATGTATCCCCTGTCAGTAAGGGGGAGTCTATTGTATTATTCCTTTCCTAAGAACTGATTTCTATGTGTGCTCTTGAATTCCCTAATATATATTTTCTTTTAGTGTTTATATTTTTTATTATTTTAATATGCGCTCTTCTAGAAGTGTTGTTCAATTCTTTCTCAAATGAGGCAAGATATAAATAAAAGAGATGGTATTTTAAATTGACATTTCACAGACGGGGTGCTGAAACTCAAAGAGGTTGAATAACTTGACCAAGAGGTGATCAGACTCTGGAAAATGGATTCTCAGTAGCTGAACTCTTGAGAATCTGATTTATAAACCCAAAATCTCGTTTACCACTTTTAATGGAAGGTCTCTGTGGAAGGATAACCGATGCCCATCATTGCACAAAGCACTCAAAGACCAAGTCACAAATCAAATCACATATCAGAAGGCTGCTTAGTTAGAGCCACTGAAAAAAGAGTCTATGATATCAAAATGATATTTACATAAATATAAAAGAGCTCAACTTAATCTTCTTTGTCTAGAGAGATTGCAAACTAAAGGTTTTAATAAAAATGTTCCTTAAAGTTATAGAACCTGGTATCTTAGACCTTTTTGAAGTGAGGCTATCTAAGTTTTATTTTTCAAATTTCTTTTCTCAGTGTTATCAACTACTGGCCGACATTGACAAGCACAGAACTTCCTAATAACGTAATTTCAAAACTTAGGTTACATTAAAAAAAATGACGTAAATTGAATATACTTTAAATATGTGTTTTTATTTAGGGAGAAAATACTGCTAATATCTAAAAATACCGCAAAGATACCACATCTATTTAGGTAGAAACATTTTGGTTTCCATTTCATGGAAGAACATTTTATGCCGATTCCTTAACAGTAAGGATGTACTTTGTGTGAGACTGGAGGACTGGTCAGATCCTGTAAAAGGAGCAAGATCGTTTCCCTTGAAGAAAATGAATGACAACTATGTGATGGAAAAAGATCTGGAACCAGGGGCCAAGGGACTGTGGAGTCCAGGATTGGAGGATGTGTTCAAAGAGGCCAGGTCTCAAGGAATTAAATAGGCCACAGCCACACGTCTGCAGGCCTGAGGCTGAGAAGCTGGTCTGCGGTAACGCTTAAAATTAGAAGGGCCAGGGTAGATGAACTCTAGGAGTGCTGATTTTTCTCATAGAACTCTGAATTTTCATATTCTGTTGCATGACCCTGTTATGGAATCCTCAAGTCTTGGGGAAATTTTCTTAAAACATCACTTCTTAGTGTTGTGTTTGGTGGATTTATGGGAGATGCAAGCTTGGGGTTCCTTAGGACAAAAGAAGGGAATAATGAAAATGCATAAGCAACTAACAGTATTTGCCTCAGAAACTGAACCACAAGAACTACTGGGGGGAAAAAAGGCAGTGTTTCTCCTGATGGTATCTGTAAATATTGTTTTGCATTTCACGTTTTGACAGTCTCCATGGAATTTTTCAAATTATGATCATAATAAGCCAAGCTCCCAAATGGATCTGTTATCAGCTATGTAAAATCGAGAACACATAGTTTCAGAAAAAGAGATAAGTACTGCAATTTGTTATACTTACATTGATAAAACAATACAACTAACAGAAAATATGCTCCTGTTCTTGTTTTATAATTGTGAAAATGAATAATAAATGAGCATAAAAGGGAGCTCATAGCCATTTTAAATTCATTATAAAACAAGTTGTTGCGTATTTTGAGATTTCTGTTAAACTAAGGCATTTTTTATATTTGCAAATCAGGCTTTTTTCATCTCTCAAGAATTGTTAAAAAATTCACATTTCCAAAGTGTGACCCACTGGAACCGAGTTGGAATTTTTACAAAGTCTTCTGCTATTAGACTTCAGAAACACATAATAATGTATTAACTCATGTAATCCTTTAACCTGTAGGAATTAGGAAATTAAAATTTTAAGTAGACTCAGTTCAGTACCATTTCTAAAGCTAATCAGGGCTTTCAACTCTTTTATCTTTCTTAGTCCTGTCATATAAATATATGTTATCAAGAATATTAAGGTCTCAGAGTTAAAATTCTGAGATGAATACAGATTTCTCAGGTTATGAACTCAAATGTGCAAATCATGTGAATTTAATTTTCTATAGTTGTGCTTACTTTCTATTGAACCTCCTTTCTACCCGATGATAGCAACTTAATTTTAGTCAATTCAGAGTAAAAAAAAAAATTCAGAGTTTTCTCAGTCAATTTACACTTTTTCTCAGTCAACTTTTATTTCCCTTGCAGCTCCTGTGGGGGTGTACGAGTTTGGAGAAGGTTCACACAATTGAGTCTAACTCATGCAAGCTCCTCTACCTGCCCTTGAACCTGAATAGTCTCCAGATTTTGGAATCTGGAGGACATCTCATTTCTCATCCACTCTCCAATCACCAATTGCATGCATTCTTGCTGCTTCGTTATTCTAAAAGAAATGCAATGCTACTCAGTCTACAAAATCTTTCTCAACTGCTGCTATATCGCTCTCTGTAGCATGGACAATATTCAGATGCTCTCCAAAACCCGGGTCCAAAAGAAACACATTGAGCAATCTCCATCCTTCTTTGATCAGATACATGAAGGGTTAGCCCTTTGACTTAGGTTAGTCTGCATGTGCTCCCTGCGGTATCTGGGTAATTGACTCTAATCTTCCCCCAAGACTAGTTCAGGAATGTGCTCACAGCAGGCTGCCTTAGTGTGGGGAGGCTAAGAGTGATGACTGGGAAGTATCAGCCCTCAGGGCACTGGGTACTGTTCTCTAATAACCATAAATTCATTGTATACTCAAGACTCCCATGGCACAAATCCAGGTGGATGGTTCATTTTCTTGTACCTAAGAAAACAATGAGTTCTTCCTAGGTATTCACTAGCATCTAAGCTCCCTCTTGCTCAAAATTTGCCCTAGTTTCTCCCTATGGAATTTCTATCATCTTGAGGGTAGGAGACGTTGCCTGACATCACGTACTTCTCTTAAAACAATGCTTATGGAAAAAATTCTTAGCCCGTAAGTGTTCCAGGGCCATGGATTTTTGAGATCAAAAATCATTGCATAATGTATATGTATATCAAATCATCACTTTGTACACTTTAAATATACAAAATTATATTTGTCAATTATTCCTCAATAAAATTAGGGAATGGGAAAGACAAAAGGCATTGAGACTCAAAAACGTCCTCTGTCAAACTTTTGTCTCTACCAGAATTCCAAAAATCATTAGTGGATTCAAGGATTTATTAGATCATTTAAAAAGACTATAGAAGACCATAATTTATATAATTGAGCATTCAACCAATTTTGCTATCAGATACTCTTAGTAATCAGCAATTGTATAGATACTTTCCTCTGAATTACAAATAATTTCAACTTAAATATGAATTGTGCTTACTTGATTAGGGAAAGTGCGTTCTTATTTTTAAAAAATTGTTTTTTGAAGTCTGTTTTTAAACTGTTTCTCAGCATAAGCTGTTTGCCAGTATTTAGAAGAAATCTTTTTTTTTTTCACAGTAGATGGTTTTAATTATAGAAATCAGTTTTATAACACAGCTTGGAAAATACTCTCTGGAATCTAATTTTTAGACAATCTTCTTGCAATTTTAGGTTTCTCACATAATTAAACTTGCACCCTCATTGGCATTGTTTTATTTCTAGTATTTTTGTATCACCCATGCTTTTACTTCTCCAAAGGTTTGGCTTTATTTTATCTCAGCCAACTATCCTACATAGGGAAGGACTGAGCCCAGTTTTTTCTACTTATTAAGACTGGGAGTTAAGATTTCTGTCCCATAATATAAAAACTACTTCCCTAGACACTTCCTAGGAGGTTGCTCTTAGGTCATTCCTTACTAAATCAGCAATAACTGCAGATTTACGTTTCTCAAAGTGCTCTTTACACAAATACTCTCCTCCCTGAAAACAAAAACAAAAACAAAAACAAAACATGCAATTCTGATGTATGTCAAAAAAGAGTTTAAATGACTATGGACTATCGATAGATGAAAATCACTGCTGATGGAAGTATCAAATAGTATGACCACTAGAATAAACAATTCAGCATCATCTAGAAAAGTGAAAATGAGTTTACCTGAAGACCCAGCAAACCCATATCGAGGTAAAATACCTTTAAGGGGCTTACATATGTGCATGGGAGACTCTTAAAAGGAAGACACAGCAGCATTATTCCAATGGTGATGCCTGATATATTCTGAATTTCAATAGAGGGATGAATAGATAAAATATATCAATACTTTAAAGCAGTTAAAAATAAACTTGATCTCTCTCTGACATTAGTAGGTCTCAAAAACATAATGCTGAGTAGAGAAAGCAAGATGCA
>NC_138373.1:95618612-95631798 GCF_054177405.1 Leptonychotes weddellii
GAAGAAGATAGAAGGAAGGGTAAAATGAAGGGGGGTGGAAATAGGAGGGGGAGACGTACCATGAGAGACTATGGACTCTGAGAAACAAACTGAGGGTTCTAGAGGGGAGGGGGGTGGGGGGATGGGCTAGCCTGGTGATGGGTTTTAAGGAGGGCACGTACTGAATGGAGCACTGGGTGTTACACGCAAACAATGAATCATGGAATACTACATCAAAAACTAATGATGTAATGTATGGTGATTAACATAACATAATAAAATTTAAAAAAAAACACACACAGAAGGGGCGCCTGGGTGGCTCAGATGGTTAAGCATCTGCCTTTGGCTCAGGTCATGATCTCCAGGTCCTGGGATAGAGCCCCACATCGAATCCTGCATTGAGCTCCCGGCTCAGCGGGGAGTCTGTTTCTCCCTCTCCCTCTGCCTCTCCCCCTGCTCATGCTCTCTCTCTCTCTCTCTGTATCTCTCTGTCTCAAATGAATAAATAAAATCTTTAAAAAATAAATAAATGAAATAATAAATAAATACACACAGAAATACACAACTAATGAACTGTTGAGCACTACATCAAAAACTAATGATGTACTATATGCTGGTTAACTGAACATAATAAAAAAAACACATAGAAGAAAAACACATAGAAATAACGTTATTCGCGTGCACACATATTTATAGGCACAAAAATTAAAATTGGATACACATCAAACTCTTCCTCTAAAATGTAAAATATTCTTGATTAGAAGTGTTTCTTATTTTTAAAACTGATGTATTTCAAGCATCTAGAACTCTGCCTGACACACAGCAGGGGCTCAATAGATACTTATCGAAAAAGACATTTATGATGGGGTTACCTGGGAGTGCGGCTGGGACAAAAATTAAATGCGGAGAAACAAGCGTTATCAATTTCATCTGTAATACAATATTCCTCTTATTTAGAAAGAAAGAACAAAACAAAGAGTGGGGTAGAGGGAAAGAGGGGGTGAAGGGGAAAAGGGAGGGAAGAAAAGACTTGCAAAAATGAAAAATGTTACCGAGTTTCAGTTCATCGATCCATGCGTGTCTTTTATAACCCTCCGTATGTTTTTCTGTATTATCTTTTTTAAAATTGGAACTTCACAGACTGCAACCTGTATTTTTATTTTTAAAGATTTTATTTATTTATTTTAAAGAGAGAGAGAGAGAGAGAACTCAAATTGGGGGGAAGAGAGGGAGAGGGACAAGCAGACTCTGTACTGAGTGTGGAGCCTGATGAGAGGCTCGACCCCATGACCCTGAGATCATGACCTGAACCAAAATCAAGAATCAGATGTTTAACTGACTGAGCCACCCAGGCGCTTCTGCAACCTGTGTATTTAGAAGCCATGTGCTTAAAAATTAATAAGGAATTTAAGAAGAAATTCCATGAGAACATCCTCACCCTTAATTCTAAACCCTTGCCACTCTATATTTATGTTCTTGTTTCATGTATATTTATTTTGTTTTCCTCTTTAATTGTGAGTAACTTGGGTAGAATCTCTCAATCTTTAATTTACCATGTTTCTCCTAATCTCCTGGTTCAAAAGTCAGAATATTTGGGGCACCTGGGTGGCTCAGTCAGTTAAGCGACTGACTCTTGGTTTGGGTTCAGGTCATGATCTCAGGGTCGTGGGATCGAGCCCCACATCAGACTCCGTGCTCAGCACAGTCTGCTTGGCATTCTCTCTTTCCCTCCCTCTGCCCCTCCCCATCTCCTGCATGTGCTCATGCGCACGTGCTCTCTCTCTCTCAAAATAAAAAATAAATACTCTCTCAAAATTCAGAATATTTGGCTTCTAGCTTCAGTTCCACCTAAAATAAGCTTTGTGACCTTCATCAAGTTGCTCAATCACTGTGGAACTTTGCTTCCTCATTCGACAATTAGAGATACTGCAAATGATCTCTCTTAAAGCCCCACTCATATTTATGATTTAAGAACTTTATAATCTACATTTCTTTTTAGTTCTAAAATTTGATACTGATTTTCCCACTAAATTCCTACACAGTACGGGGTAGGACACAATATATATTTGCTGTTTTAAGGTGAATAAGTTCTAGAATGCTAGTTAAAATTTTTGAAAGAATCAAATCCAATGTTCACAAACGCTGCATTAACTCAAGCCACAAAGTTATGAGAGAAGAGGCTGTTCATTAGGTTGTTTGCTTACAGCAAGTCAGTGGTGGGATACCTACTGTTTTTGTCTTAATGCTGCAACATATTGATACAAATGTGCGTATTGCCTACCTCTTTCCTTGTGCCTTTGAGTAATCATAGATCAAATGGCATGTAGCCCTTGAATCTCTGCCTCTCTCCAACATGATCCTTTTGAAGCCAATGCAAGGTAGACCTGTTTCTGTGTGACTTTTAAGTTCCATTTCGACAGGCCTGCTTGAAAATCCAGTTACTATGGTGATATGTTCCACTGCAAATAATCTCCTTCTCAACAACTGAAGTTATACCCTCCTCAGTAAAAGTGGTATCTATGGCTTAATGGTTCAGCAAAAGGCTGACAGATCTAGTCTTATTTCCAACTGAGAGGTTTTTAATAAGTAGTTTGAGCTCCTGGAATCTGAGAAAACTGAACAGGCTCTGTCTAAATTTAGCAGGGTCAGTCTTAAAGGACGTTTCCTCGACAGATCAAGTACTGTATAAATTGGAATATGCTGCATTGGCATACGAATATTGGACTCTTTTTGGAGGCAAAGGAAAGAGAAACAAACAGACTACCCCCTTTCTTTCCAAAAGCTAAACAACTGACCTACAGGGAGTACACAGCCCTCCCCTACTGTGATTCTCCTGCCAAGAGCCCTAACTCAGCCCAGTGCTCACCCAGCCGGACTCCCACCAGCTTCTTGGAGCTGTGGGTCTCACTCTCCCTCTCTCAAAAGATAAGGGGAGTGGAAGAAGGGCAAGTTTTCCATGACTGCAGAGAAGTGATCTTCTTGGCATTCTCCTTAAATACATATTATTTCACATAAGGATTAGATCAGTAACAGCAGACATCGCAGGTTATACAGCATTGTGGCTGACTCATTGCATGAACAACCTCAGGTCCTATTTATATGGCAAACAACATTCTCAGTTCTGAACAACTGCCTCAAGTGGAATTTGGGGGGAAAATGTATATTAGATACTTTCATACGCTGCCACACTAGGAATATCTCAAAGGTTGGAAACTGCTTTCTTCATCTTCCCACACCCCCAGCAATCAGCGTATGTCTGATGAACATAATGACAGGCATGTGGTGCTCAACAGTGTTTGGGGGTGAGTACGGTAAGGGGATAAGACACGAATAAGTTTAATCCAAAAGTCTTCTGATAAGGGAAACATTTTCAGACATGTTCCATATGTTTACCACCAGTCATCTTTAGCTGTTTTCAAGACAGATTTTTCTAAATCTTTGATGAAACTACCGGTCAAATCCTCTCATGAAGGTCCCGGCAAATAAGGAATGCAAGGAAGCTACGTGTTCATGAAATGAACCAATAAAAATTATGATTATAATCACAGACTGCAAATTAACAGGGTCGCAGTCTGTAAATAAGAACATCTGATGACATAAGCATTAACATCTTAAATTAGTATCTGCTCTGAGAGGACAACACAGCTTGAGGAGAAATGCAGGCTGCTGGCAATCCTCTAGCACGCACTGGGGGACGGTAAGCCCTGAATCAGCAGGTATTTTTATCATTAGATGATACCTCTACCTTGGAGACTATGGTTTTAATTGTCATTTCTATTTATAATTACTAATCAAAATGCTGGGAACCAAAAAAAAAAAAATCTCTTAACCACGTGGCACTGTTATTTTACTTTGATAAAAGACTTTGTTCTTTGCTCCGTGTGTGTTTTTTCCAAGGCTGGCTACACTGTCTCAGCCATGACCCCATGCTTGTTTGAAACCCTTCCTAGGTTGGTAAATAACTCCAGATCAAAATGCTGAGAAACTTGTCACCTAAGCCCAGTGGCCCTTCTCCCAGATCACCTTGCGATAATCAGTTTCTTTGAATCTAATTCTTAAAAAAAGCTTTCTGAACATAAAATTCACGATTTGTATGATTTTCCATCAAATCATTTAGCAAACATATTAAAAACAGGTTTCTATAGCATTAGGTTGATTTGGTTTCTCTCCTTCCTTAGCTTCCCAAGGAGCCCACAATCCTAATCTTTTTTCACTCTTGCTGGGATCCCTCTTCCTCCAGTTTCATTCATATAAGTGCTATTTACTGTTCTGTCCTTGAGCTCAGCAATCCATGTTTTTTTCCCTCTGCCCTCTCAACAATTCCCCACCTCTTCAAGAATAATGCTATAGATGCGACTCCCTAAATCTGCATTCTCATCCTACGTTTTCTTTGAATTCCAGATCTGCCATCTAGAAATCATTATGAAAATAATATATCTCAGTGATATGTCTCTTCCCCACAGATAATCTCCTCTTGACATCTCCTTGCATTATAAATACCTTTTCTAGGTACTGCAGCCCCAAAGCTCAGAATCATTGTTCACTCTTTCCCTTCCTTGACCCCCCACATCAAATCAGTTCATCCCGCAGGCTATAAATGCAGTCTCCTATTTATTTCTTCTTGATCATTCCTGGCCCAGCTCTCTTAGTTCAAATTCTCATTACCTTCCACATATGTTATTGCTAGTCACCTGACTAGTCACTGGATTCCGTGCTCCAATTAACTAAGCCAGCAGCACCTAAAGTAACTCAGGTACATAATATATAACATTATATAAAAAGTTGAAATTTTAAGTCATTCCCCCTATTATAAGTGTGTGTGTGTGGTGGGGGGGGGTATGTACCTCTAGTTACAACATTTGACCGTTCAGAGCTTTCATGCCATTTGCTGTAATAACTAGAACTGTCATACACTGCTGGTGGGAATGTAAAATGGTACAGTCACTTTGGAAAACTGTTTGGAAGTTTCCTACAAAGTTAGATGTACACCTACAATATGTCTCAGCCACTCCTTTCCTGGGTGTTTATCCAAGAGAGATGATTCAAGTCATTTTGATAATCACCCTAATGCATCAGATTAACCAGCTTTTTTTTTTTTTAGATTTTATTTATTTATTTACGTATTTGACAGAGAGAGAGAGAGCCCACAAGCACGGGAAGCAGCAGGGAGAGGGAGAAGCAGCCTCCCCGCCAAGCAAGGAGCCCAAAGCAGGACTCGATCCTAGGACCCTGGGATAATAACCTGAGCTGAAGGCAGACGCTTAACCAACTGAGCCACCCAGTCGTCCCAAGATTAACCAGTTTTTAAACCAGTATTTTTCAATATATAACAATGATGCATAAATGCAATTTTGGAATGTTTCACAGCTTTCTAAATCAAGCATTTTTTTTTTTAAGATTTTATTTATTTTTTAACAGCGAGAGACACAGTGAGAGAGGGAACACAAGCAGGGAGAGTGGGAGAGGGAGATGCAGGCTTCCCGCTGAGCAGGGAGCCCGATGTGGGGCTCGATCCCAGGACCCTGAGATCATGACCTGAGCCGAAGGCAGACGCTTAACGACTGAGCCACCCAGGCGCCCCTAAATCAAGCATTTTAAAGTGCTTAGAAGAAACAGAACTTCTCAGAGAATGGTATGTTTAGGAGGAGGAATGTTCATATCCTCTTTAATTACACTTAAAAAAAAAACAGGCAGGAATATGGTGCTAACTTTATTATTTCTCCCCAAAGAAATTGAACTTGTCTTCGGTTTAATTGGCAGACTTGAAATGGGTGAGTTTACTCACCGGCTCATTGACGTGACTGGTTGCATTTACAGCAGACAAAGCTAATGAACACAGGGAAGGAATAACAGTTGGGAAGTAGCAGACAGAACTTTCCAGTCATTAAACTGCATCGAGCTCCTTTCTCTGAATACCTGAGTGTTTTACAACCATCATCTACTAAATCCATCCAAAGCCAATGAAGTCAGGAATAACTGCAGCACCATATCTTTTTTAGAGTTAGGGAAAAAAATACCTCTCGCAGGACAAAAAGGAAGACACTTATCTCCTGAATGAGCTAAGAACATGGAACAGCACGGAGCCTTGTGCCAAGACCACAGCCTTCAAACCTCAGACGTCTAACAATGACCTCAGTTAGGGAGAAGGGGAAGAGAGTTAGTTCACTATTGACCCAATTTTTTATTTTTTCAATTATCATCTTTCTTTGTATTGCCCAATATGTGGCACATGGTAGGTACTGCTTTTTTAAGGGGAGATTTTTAACAGTTTTATTGAGGCATACATGATATATCATAAAATTTGCCCATTTAAAATATATGGAATGATTTTTAGTAAATTTACATAGTGACACAACTATGATTGCATTCTGGATTTAGACCATTTCTATCATCCCCAAAGTTCTGTCATGGTCCATTTGTAGTCAGTTCCACTTCCTCTCCTAGTCCCAGGTAAACACCGATCTGCTTTCTGTTCTTACAGTTTTGCATTTTCTAGAAATTTTAAATTGAATGTTGCACTACATCATATTACGTGTCTGGATTTTTTTCACTTAGTGTGACTTTTAGGTTTATCCATGGTTTTGCATGTAATAGTTTTTCTTTGTTTTTATTGTTGAGTAGTGTTTGTATGACTATAACACATCCCTTTGCCAGTTGATGAACATTGAGTTGTTTTCATTTTTTGTCTGTTAGGGATGCAGTTCCTATGAACAGTTGCATTACAAGTCTCATGGATATATGTTTTTATTTCTCTGGAATGAAATCCCTAGGTCAATAATACTTTTAATATAATAGGACAATAATACTTTTAACATTGTATGAAACTGCCAAACTGTTTTCCAAAGTAACCATTTTGCATTACCACAAGCAATGTATGAGGGTTCCAATTTCCATACATTTTCTCCAACACTTAGTATTTTCATTCTTTTTATTATAGTCATGCTAGTGGGTGTAGAGTTATATCTCATTGTGTGTGTATTATTGGTAGCTTTATGGAGATACAATTAAGATACGATAAGTTGAGCATGTTTAAAGTGTATAATCAGTTAAGTTTTGACATATGTATACAACCATAAAATAATCAAGATAATGAAGATACCCATCACTAACAAATTTTTACTTTCCCTTGTAATTCCTCCCTGCTGCATTGCCATCCCTACTCCATGCCCAGAAAAGCACGCTGATCTGCTTTCTGTTACTGTGAATTGGTTGCATTTTCTAGGATTTTATATAAAAAATTAAATCATACAATGTCTCTTTTTTTGTCTAGCTTATTTCATTCAGCACAATTATTTTGAAATTTATCTTTTATTGTAGATTCTATCATAGTTCAATCTTCTTTATTGCTGAATAGTATTCCATTGCATGGATATCCCGTAATTTACCCATTTACCTGTTGATGAGCATTTGGGGTTTTTTTCCCCAACTTTAGCTATTACAAATAAAGTTTTTATGAACATTAATGTATGGACATAAGCTTTCATTTCGCAGGAGTGAATACCTAGGCGTGGAATGGCTGGGCCATATGGTCCGGGTATGTTTAACTCTTTAAGCAACTGCTCAACTGTTTTCCAAAATGCCTACATCATTTCATATTCTCGCATGGGGTATTTGAGTTCTAGTTACATCATTCTTGTCAACACTTGGTATAATCAATCTTTTCAATTTTAGGTATTCCAATAAATGAGTAACGTTTTATCATTGTAGGTTTTTTTTTTTAAAGATTTATTTATTTATTTTAAAGAGAGAGCATGCACAAGCAGAGGAAAGGGCAGAGGGAGAGGGAGGAGAGAATCTCGAGCAGACTCCCCGATCTCATGACCCATGAGATCATGACCTAAGCTGAAATCACGGGTGGGATGCTTAACTGACTGAGCCACCCAGGTGCCCCTATCATTGTGGTTTTATTCACATTTTCCTAATGACTAATGATGCTGGGCATATTTTCACATCCACTTATAAAAAATATTTGCAAATTAATATTTGAAGGATTTATATGTAGAATATGAAAAGAACTGTCAAAACCCAATAATAAGAATACAATCCAATAAAAAATAGGCAAAATATTTGAACAGACTCTTAGCCAAAGATGAAATACAGAGGACAAAGAAACACAAGAAAAGATCTGGGTTCACTCAGATAATCTCCTCACTTCAAGATCTTTAAGTTAATCACATCTACAAAGGTTTTGCCACGTAAGGTAACATATTTGCAGGTTCTGGGGATTAGGACACGGACATATCTGAGGAGCTGCTATCTACACAAGTAGCATCTCACGAATTTTGATATGTTGTGTTTTCACTTTCATTCTATTCTAAATACTTTCTCATTTCTTTCTTGAGGTCTTCTTTGACCCATGGGTTACTTAGAAGTATGCAATCATGCTTCAAATATTTGTGAACTATACAATATATGTTATTGATTTATATTTCCCTGTTTCTAGAGAATATTACGCTATGATCTGAATCCTCCAAATTTCTGAGACTTGTTTTATGGCCCAGAATTTGGTCCATCTTGTAAACATTGCAAGTGTGCTTAAAAAGAATATAACAGAATAACTGTTGTTGATAAGTTTAGTGTCCTCTAAATGTCAATTAGATCAAGTTGGTTGACAGGGTTGTTTCAGTCTTCAATATTCTTACTGATTTTCTGTCCACTTCTTTGATCAACTATTGATATTAGGTGTTGAAATCTCCAACTATAAATGTAAACTTGCTTATTTCTCCTTGCAGTTTTCACATCATATATTTTGAAGCTCTGTTATTAGCTGCATAATATCTAGGACTGTTACGTGCTCATAATGAGCTGGTCTTTTTTTAAAGATTTATTTATTATTTGAGAGAGAGTAGGGTTGGGGCAGAGGGAGAGGGAGAGAGAGAGAATCTCAAGCAGACTCCGCACTGAGCAGAACCAGACACAAGGCTCCATTCCAGGACCTGGGGACCATGACCTGAGCTGAAACCAAGAGTTGACTGCTTAATCGACCGAGCCACCCAGGCACCCCAAGGAACTGGTCTTTTTATAATCTTCCAGAGACCCTATCTCTTACAATATCTTTGTCTTGAAATTTATTTTGTCTGATAGTAATGTGGCCACACTGGCTGTCTTTTGCTTCACGTTAGCATGGCATATCTTTTTCCAATCTTTTACTTTAATCTACTTGTGTCTTTGTACTCAAGTGTATTTCTTATTAAGCATCACATAGTTGGGGATTCTGTTTTACTCAACTTAACATTCTCTGCCTTTTTATTGGAATATTTACACATTTACATTCAATTTTGTTACTGATATAGCTGAGTTTAAATCTGTCATCTTGATATTTGTTTTTCACTTGTTCCATCTTTCCTTCATTTCCTTTTGCTCTTTATTTGCCTTTCTTTTGAATCAAGTAACTTTCATGATTTCATTTTATCTCTTTTATTGACTTATTACCTAGAACTCCTGTGTTGCTTTAATGGGTTGCTTTAGGATTTACAACACTTATTAAAGTCTACTATCAGGTGATGTTATATTACTTCACATTTGGTGTAAAAACACTAAAACAATATGCTTACATTTTTATCTCCTGATTTTTGTGTTATTATTGTCATACATTTTATTTTTACACTTGCTATAAATATTACAGCATATTATTGCAATTTTGGTTTTAAACTATAGACTACCTCTTAAAGAGCTCCTTTGTGTAAATCCATGTTTCTGACTGGTTATATTTTTCTTGTGTTTAAAGGACTTCCATTAACATTTCTTGAAGTGCATGTCTGCTGTCGAGGAATTCTTACAGTTTTTGTATGTCTGAAGAGGTCTTTATTTCACTCATTTTTTTAAACAGCATTATTGAAGTATAATTTACATCCCATAAAATTCACCTCTCATGAGTATTCAATTCAACAAATTTATAATTCAGTACATTTATACAATTGCACAACTGTTCTAAAATCCAGTTTTGAACATTTCGATTATCCAAAAACTTCCATCACTCCCCTTTAAGCCCTACTATAACCTTCAGTCTTAGGCAACCACCAATTTGCTTTCTGTCCGTAAGTTTGCCCCTTCTAGATATTTCATATAAACAGAATGCTACAATATAGTCTTTTCTAGCTGCCTACTTTTGTGTGGCATGTTTTTGTGGTTCATCATTTGTAGTAAATATAAGGAGTCATGCCTTTTCATTGCTAAGTATTATTTCATTATATGTATGTACGACTTCATTTCACTTTTCCATTCAACAGCTGATGAGCATTTGGGTTGTTTGCAGTTTTTGGTGATGATGAAGAATGTTTCTATGAGCATTTGTGCACCTGTTTTTGTGTTGACATATGTGTTATTTCCCTTAGGAGAGTTACCTTAATTTATGAAAGGTATTTTTACTGGGTAAAGATTCTAGTTTGACAGGTTGGGTATTTTGCTTTCATTAATTTAATGACATTGCATCACTGTCTTCTAGCTTGTCTTCTTTCTCGTGAAAAATCTGCTCTCATCCTGATCTTTATTTCTGTCTCCATAAAGTGCCCTTTTTTCCCCCCTCAGGCTGCTTTTACAATTTTCTATCACCAGTTTTAAGCAATTTGATTCTGAAGTGTCAGTGTATCTTTCTTCACATTTCTTGTGTTTCAGGTTTGGTGAGCTTCCTGCATCTGTCAGTTTATACTTTTCTTCAAATTTGGAAAGTTTTGACCATTATTTCTTCAAATGTTCTCTTTGTCCACACCTCTCACTCACATCCTTTGGGTTCTCCAAATACATGCAACCTTTCCTCTAGTTTCCTGAATATTTGAAATGAGGTTAGAACTCTTTAATGATCTTATCTACAGATTCTCATCGCTTTCATTTTTGGATCAGTTTGATTGATTTTTCCCCTCACTATGTGTTATATTTTTCTGCTTCTTTATAAGCTTGATAACTTTTTATTGGATGCCAGACATTGTGAATTCTGTCTTTTTTTGGGTGTTCCATAAAGTCAAGGAATATGTCCTTTCCATTTTCCATTTTTGTATCTCTTATCACCTAACACCGTTGCTAATTCATATGGACTAAAATATTTGTTTAAATGAAGATCATAAGGGCAACCCTGTTGGGACCCCTCTAACTCTTGAGAGCTTTTTCTGTATCTTCACTTAATAAACTTCTATCACTTTACTCACACAAAAATAAATAAATAAATAAATAAATAACATAAAAGAAAAGAATAAAGCTCAGTTACCTAATCATCTTTTCACTCACTCTGGGGCAAAAATGAATATTCCTTAATGCCAGGGTCATATTCCCCTTAGGACTGAAACTATCTTTGTTAGCACTGGGGATAAATGATAAGACTCACAACATGAGTTAACAGGAGACAATATAATAATAGAAACAGTGAAACTGCTTTCTGTTATAAATGGCCAGGGAATTTCAGGGTGGATTTGAAAGGAGAAGGAATAGAACAGGGGACAAAAGAGAGATGGAATAACTAGGAGTGTAATAGTGTTTAAGTAACCTTCCAGGTCAAGAATGACTAATATTTAAAATTCTTTGCATTAATGAAAAGTAAATCTGCTGTTTCCCCAGCCCTCAGTAACGTTTGCTGCTTACCTCTCTCTTGAAAGTGTTTTGTTTGTTTTTCCAATGAAATGAATTAAAGTTCAAGTCCTATATTTGACATAATACCAAAACAGGGAGAAAGAAATAACCAGAAGGCATAGAAGAAAACAAGGATTCAGTGGAGGCAGATAGTCAAGGCCAAATTGATCAGGAGAATATCTTTTTTCTTCCTTCAGTAAATTCCAGTAATCTTGGGGAAAGAATGGACATGTCTATACAAAGGACTAAAGAGATCTAGTTGAAATATGAGTTGCACATAGATCTCTCTACTAGGCTTCCTTATTTTCACCAAATTGAAATGTTTACTTCTACTACCAGCTTGAAAGCAACCACAATCATTAATTTACCCACAGTTCTACTTCTCAACAGTCCCAAAGTACACTATTCCATTCCTCCTCATTTTCAGATGCTGCTTCTACTAACTAACCTCTCATCACAGACATTTATACCTACCAGATGGTGGTTTGTTCCTTTCCTTCTTTGCATTCACACTCCCTACACTGTGCACTGCACAAACACTGAGTGCAATAAATATCTCAGCTGTTCAAAAATTTATGGCAGAGTTAGCTCAACTTAGGAAAGGCAGCACAGATGTACCCGTGCAACAAAAGAAATATTAAAAATAAAAATACCAATTAACAGAGCTAAAGTTAGCAACATCACTTCACGTTTTATTTTCTCTACCTCCTCTCGCCTTCATATTAGTAGAAAAGCCAAGGATGTTGGAAATGTAATAAGATTATTCTGAACCTTGGTTAACCCCAGTGACTTCTTCAATGATAATAAGTGATAACATCTTAAGGAAGTTAAGTACTTCAACAGAGTACTTAACCAGTGAGTGACTCCAGGCATGGAGTTGTGTAGGATTTCCTTAAGGAAAGCTCCATGGAAAAGGTGATACTTGCATTGCATCATGAAGGAAGAATAAGAGTTTATCAGACAAACAAGAAGGGGAATGACATTCTAGACAGAGAAAACACTTTCATTCAAGACTCAGAAAACAAACCAACAAACAGGACTAAGTGTCTTTTGTGAACAGTGAAAAGTTCAAAAATTCTGTAACACGTGGAGAGATTATAAGGGCAAGTGGTTGAAGGACCTAACCCAAAAATGACAGTCATCTCAAATCCCTCTTAGAAAGTTTGTTCAGCCAATGGTGTGCTAAAAATATTAAAACAAACAAACAAGGGGCGCCTGGGTGGCTCAGTTGGTTGGACGACTGCCTTCGGCTCGGGTCATGATCCTGGAGTCCCGGGATCGAGTCCCGCATCGGGCTCCCTGCTCGGCGGGGAGCCTGCTTCTGCCTCTGACCCTCCCCCCTCTCATGTGCTCTCTCTCTCTCGTTCTCTCTGTCTCAAATAAATAAATAAAATCTTTAAAAAACAAACAAAAATATATACTGCGAGATTTGCATTTTGTGTCTGGAGTTTCTCCAAACCACGATCTAATTGCCCAGTAGAGATAATTGTTCCAGGATCCAGGAAAACCCAGACATTTACTAGCTCCTTCTTTCAGACTGCCTTTTGTATAGTAGACAACCTGTCTGATCTGATAACTCGGCCTCGATGCTGATCTCTCTTCAGAACTTGACTTCAGGTATATCCCTTCCAGTTCTTTATGCCCTCCT
>NC_138373.1:95631898-95652789 GCF_054177405.1 Leptonychotes weddellii
AACTCAAAAAACACCTTTTTTTCATTTAAAAAAGTATTTAGAACACATAAAACAAGGCAACATTTATTCTTTCTTCTCGTCTTCCGGCTTGCGGTCTGTGGGCGGCTCCTCCGCTGTGGCCCTGCGGCTCTCTGAGCGGGTGTTACAGTCACCGGTCCCTTCCTCAGCCATACTGTCCACCCCCTCCTGCCCACTCTCCTTGTCCTCAGGAGTAGATGTGCCTTCTTCACCATTCTGTTGGCTTCCCGTCGCTTCTTCGAGGCGTGTCTCCTCTGTCTCCATCAGGATGCTCTCGTCGTCCTTCTCCTCGGTCTTCCTCGCAGCTTGCTCTTCCTTAGGAACTGTGTTCAGCTTGCTCTGCTGCTTCTGTCTCTCTTTCCTCCTACCTTTTTCGAGCCTATTCCTCCGCCTGTGCAATTTCAGTGGCAATTTTTTCCATATCCACTTCGACTTTCTTTAAGTTCATTGTTCAATGAATCTGTGCTTTCCAGGAATTTCCTCTTCTTTTCCTGATGTCGCTCCTCTATTTGAAGAAGTTCGCTTCTAGTTTTCGCAGATGAACCATTAAGGGCTGGACCTGTCGTTTGAAGACCTGCATTCTAGCTGTTGTGACAACTGACCGGATGTCTGGCACCACACTCTCACTAAGGATTTCACTGATGAGGCGGCGGCTTCTCCGGAAACGGGCGGTGCCTGTATGCTGCATGGAGAAGTCATCATCATAATCGTCTGGATCTTCCGCAGACTGAATGCTCATGTAGGGTTCTCCTTTCTCCATGCGAGACTGTCTCTGTCGACTTTCTTCCTCTAAAGCAGCTTCTGCACGACTTTTTGCATTTATGTAGGCAAGGTATGCGGGGGAATTATGATAGGCCTTCATAGATTCATTGTACTCTATCTTTTCTGCTTCGTATTCGTTTAAATATTCTTGTTTTTCTTCACCAGTGAGATCTCACCACATACCACCAATAATCTTGCCAATCTCCCACAACTTTAGGTCAGGGTTGGAAGCTTTTACTTGGTCCCAGACCTTTCTGCTGTACCTCATGTAGGACATCAGCTGCTTATCTGGTGACTTTGGGGGTTTGGGAATCGTTAATACCAGAGGATGCCCCGGGTTCCCTCCCAGCCTGTAGTTGTTGTAGGCGAGATGACTGTATGGCTTGTATCCCACAAACCCTGGTGTGCTGGGCATTTGTGTTGCAGGAGCTGGGGTGGGAGGCGGGGCATAAGATGGTCTTTTTGGCATTTTGGAAGATTAAGTTCTCAGTTCCTAAGAATGAATCTGAGACACCGCGGGCAGAAAAAGCGCCCGCAGCTCCGGCCTCGTTTCCCTTTGTCCCGAGCACGCCCCGCCCCTCCGTCAAAGCATATTTTCAAGCAAAGGGAAAATATGTTTGAATTATCAAGAGTATTAACACTGGACATTTTTTCTTATTAAATATAAACATTACAATGTTGGAGTTCAAAGAAAACCAGGCAATGAAACTTTAGCATATTTGCTCAAGTCATGGGCTTATGAGTGGCAAGTTGTTACAAATTAATTGAGGGTATAAGAACACACTCAAGCACAATAAAAATAGGAGATGGCTCTGATTTTTTTCAGAATTAAATATTTGCCTAATATCCATCTTCTCCACCACCCATCTATATGAATTTTATCAACCAAAATAACATGAGAAGCTGAGGGAAAGAGACAGAGAAGGAAGAGTGTGGTGTAAGATAACATGAGTATTCATTACTGGAATGCAGTGCAAAATAATATTAAAATTTAAATCCCCTAGCGTGAACTTAGAGAGATTTGCATGATATCAAGAAGTCATTTATTATTAGTTTTCTGCAGTTATAGATAAATGAAGCCAAGAAAATCTCTATTTCCCAGCTGCGAATTTTCTGACTATGGTGTAATATTAAGCCACTGAGTTGGAGAGTGTTGTCCGCTTTAACGACTAGTTTTGAATATAACATGAGTAATCAGCATGAAATAGTATTCTTAGACCCCTCATTGTAATCAGCATGTCATTGTTACAATATTACGGTACCCAAATAAAGTAGATTCTCCTCATTCTTAATTTTTGAATAAGTGTTTAAGGAATAAATTATAATAATTTCCAAACGCATGAAGGACAGCATTGTAAGATTGCATCTTTCTCCTAAAAATGATAAGAAATTCACTAATGAGTCCATTAGACAGAGTCCATTAAAGGTGACAGGACAAAGATCTCTTGGAGACCTCATCAAGCCGAGACAATATGCAGGATTAATGCAGTGTCCGTTCAGCTTCCCTGTGCTCAGGCGGGAAATGAGGTTTGAGTGACAACTTTATTTAGCAAGTCAAAGACTGCTGAAAATTTTACGAAATGATGCAACTCACATGCAAAACAGCAGAGTTTTATTAGGAGAGTTTGATGTGAGACTGAAAAATGTGAGTAATTCTCATTAGATATCAGTTAATAAAAGGCATGAAATATAAATTAGCTGCAAGCTTGATCTGAATGAAGTTGACTTTGTGTTTGCAATAGTATCTATATGTTTATTAATAGGGATCTCATTTATTGTCCTGTCTCCTTTTATATTCAACTCATTCGAAATCATAATGGTTCCTATTAGTTAGGCTTCATTTAAAACCATCATTGATTGTTCAGACATCCATCCTTAGAAATTTATTTATAACTTCAGTTTTTGGTGCTCAGAGATTTTGCTGCCCTCAAGAACAAATTTTTAAATTAATAAAATAAGCCTTACATACACAGACATACAAAGGAAAGGTTACTGATACTCGGACAACTCAGAAGATTGAATTTTAAATTTTTAAAGGGATAGTGGAAATATTCCCACATGAAAAAGCATGAAACTGTAGGACTTAAAATATAGTGGGGATAATAATGCACACGTATAAATTTTATGATAAAAAATACAAAACTTGGAGCATCTGGGTGGCTCACTCGGATAAGCTTCTGCCTTTGGCTCAGGTCATGGTCCCAGGGTCCTGGAATCGAGCCCCGCATCAGGCTCCCTGCTCAGCGGGGAGTCTGCTTCTCCTTCTGCCTCTCCCCTGGCTTGTGCGCTCTCTCTCGCTCACTCTCTCAAATAAATAAATAAATAAAATCTTTTTAAAAAATACAAAACTTATTATATATTCTTTTATTACATTACATATTGTTATAAAAGAAAGTAAATTTTTAAGAAGGAATCTGGAGACGAAGTCTAACTTTATTAAAACCCTTCTATTGTCATCATGACAATAAAATTCAACATTCACAGAATTATGAACATAAAACATAAAAAAATATTTTACATTTTTTAATGTCTTACCAGCATAGAAGTTCAACAGATATTTTCTATGTTTAAACATTTTTTGACAAAATAATTGCTCTTCTATAACCATTCTTGACCTTATGTTAACCAAAATAGCACCATTCAAAAAAAAAAAAAAAGGAAAGAAAAGAAAAAAGAAAATGTAGCTGTAGGATTCGGTATATGCTGGTTTTTAAGAAAGGAAAGGCTTCGTGTTAGGTCCATTTTGGAGTATTTGAGGTTCTCTGACCATGCATGTGTCCCAGGACATACGCCCAAGATACATGAGACTGTGTTCATAGTGGTACTCCAGTCACTAAGACTCTGACCCCACACCTGTTTAGCCATCACGAAGTTAACATCAGGACAGTTGTCTGATGAATGTCTCACAGTCCATACGTGTTCAAGTGTTTCCTGTGATATCATTTATTCGTTCCTCTGGTCCCCATATCTTCTGTAAGTAAGTTGTGAATTCGAGTTAACTATGTTTGACAAAAGCACTTTCTGAGGGATGCCGTGTACTTCATACTACACCATGTTGGAAGGGCCATGATGTTTGCTTTTCCCCAGCAGTGCTTTAAGTTTGATCACTGGGTTAAGGTGGTGACATTTGGATCTATTACCAAGGTAAGTTTCTTCCTTTGTCATTAGCAAGCTATCCATAGTATAATGCTTTGGCATCATATGAAATCTTTTGCCTAATGGTTTAGCATCAAGTAATAATGCTTGTTTGAATCAAATATTTTATTAGGGGTTAAAAATGATTTTTTTTAATTGCATCATTCCTTCTGCATTTTAGTTGGCATTGTTCTGTAAACTTCTTGAGAGAATTTCACCTGAAGCTATTCGTTTATCCTGAAATATGGTCATAGCCAAAAGGTAAGATAAATGCTTAATACTTTCCTTTTAATTACCAACTTCCAAATTAAGGAGTGAATTTAATCATACTTGCCAGTGGGGACAAATGAGGGTTTAGTCTTCTATTTTATTGTTGTTGTTAGTATCAATATAGACTCATGAAATTTTATATATTCAATAACTTTCAGTTAATTATTCACGATGATCAAATTTGATCAGCTGGAGTCCTTTCAAATTGGTTCCCATATCCTTTTGATATGATTTCTTTGCTTACTTTCTTACATCCCAGAACAAAATATCCTAAACCTGGAAACAGCTATTTTTCCAAGAATTTTTCGGTACAAAAGGTGTTTAGAAACCACTGTTAAGACACCAAGAGTTTCATCACTCCTGCGTTATCGATGATTCCAGGCTTTCTCAGTGGACAGAGTTAGAAAACATATATATTTTAACATCACGAGTTCATACTGGTATTTCCCATTTGAATTTTTTTTTTTTTAAGATTTATTTGACAGAGAGAGACAGTGACACAAGCAGGGGGAGTGGGAGAGGGAGAAGCAGGCTTCCCGCTGAGCAGGGAGCCCGATGTGGGGCTCGATCCCAGGACCGTGGGACCATGACCTGAGCCGAAGGCAGACGCTTAATGACTGAGCCACCCAGGCGCCCCTTCCCATTCAAATTTAACATTTCAGAGTTTTTATTTCATTTCTTTGATTCTTTACATATACCTCTTTTCACTTATACTTAAAATTTTGTCTCCTGCTGACCTTAATATTTTATTCTTGCTTTATCCTACAACATCAACAAAGATAGTTTCAAAATAACAATACCAATATTATTAATACTAATAATAAAACTGACTGACCTTTAATATTTTTCATAAGTTTTATTGTCCTTAGAATATATACCAGGAAATGTAAGCAGAGTTCTAAAGTCCTTTGAAATCAATCTTTTCTCTGGGTGTGGTTAAGCTTCCAGTCTGGCTTAGAAGTAAGTTCCTTTGTTTCAGTTTGTATTCACTTTGAAGGCTTGCTTTAATTGTGGCTAAGAGTGCCCCATTAGGTGCTCATACCTCTGTGAATATCATTTGTGATGTTGCCAATCTTTGGTTGTTACAAACACTTTGCCTTTAATTCAAATATCACAACACACCTAGGATATGACTGTATCAACTTTAAGGTCATAAAACCAAGGTTCAGAGAAATTGAATCATTTGCCCCAATTTATTGAGTGGTCTGAAGCCTAAATTTTACTGTCAATTTCTAAGTACAGTGCCTCTTACGCATCCCCATCGCCACCTTCATTGTCCGTTTTCGGTACTCTATTGTTTCCAAGTTATCTTTGTGAACAGGAACAAATAAACAAAAAAGAACAAGTCTCCACTTGCACGCTCGGATCCAAATGGATCCACGAAGAGGGCCTGGGCGAGACTTACAGCCAGAACTAGCTGAACCTCTGCTCCTACCCAGCCACATCCTGACACGTAAGATCATTCATTACACACCCACACATTTGCTTAACCAAAATCCCGAATCTAACTGCCAGAGAAGTGGAGTGTAATGCACAAATCTTTAGTGAGAATGAATAATGATCATGTTTGCTTTGGGATCAGTGTGCAGAGTTACATTGAAATAATACGATTTTATTAAAATTGTCCCTATTGGATAGTGTGAGATCATCAGTAAAACACCTAATTTGAGTCTCAGTACAATATCTGAGGAGTGTATAATTAAGAATTTGCTTTTTAAGTCATAATGAATTTCCTGGCCATATAGACTACATATGCATGACAGAAATTAGACAGAACTTTGAAATGGCCACTAAGATGTCATTGTTTCAAAAACAGCAACAAAAGCCCTCCCCACTATAGAGCAGTGGCTTCTTTCTTGTAGGCGTGCCCCTCAGATGGCGTCATGGAAGCATTCTGCAGGACCTCTCCCACTGATGCGTTGGGGGTGCAAGTAGGGGTGGTGAGATGATTGTTCCTCTGCATAGAGGAAAAAAATTAAAACTCCTCTTAGTTTGAATTTATATTTAATTTTCATCAAGCTCACTTTTTCCTAGAAGATGTGTATATTACAAAGTTTCACCTCTGGGACCCATGATGGCAATCCATCTCCTTCTCACCTCTAAAGCTAGACTTGGCAGTATTCTCCTTATTCCATGAACTACGTTTAAATGACATGCAGGAGAAGAAAGACACTGTAGTTAAATATATAAAAATAAATTTTCTTGGCTTACTGGGGTAGCAAACAAATATCTATGAGTAATGCCCCTATATCGCCAGCTAGCAGGGCACTTAATAAAACCCAAACAACTGTCACACACAGGTTATAAGGTCATTTCTCACATATAAGATAAACTAGAAATCTATCCAAAGGATAGAACCAAGGAGAATGTTATGAAGTTTGCTGGAAAATAAAAAATGAGTTTCACATGTTATTTCATTTCCTAAGGGCACTTTGATAAGCATACACACATATTGTCAATGCATACTGGGACCCCAGGGTGTGTGGAGGACACAGAAACAAGCAAGTTCAAGACCATAAATGTCATTTAATAACAAATTAAATATTTGCCACAGGTGACAGGAAAACAAATAAGTAAAATAAAGCTGTATTTTTTTTGGCTGCCAACAATGTTGAAAAAGACAGAAATGTAAAATGTGAAGACACTGTCCTTCGGGAGGGTAATGATAAGGTTTATATTTATAACATTTCCATTTAAAGTAGTCACAGAGGCTTGTACATGTCAATGTTTGTTGAATGAATGAATGAACAAAAATAAATGGTGTACAAAGGGGAGTTTATATGGGCTATGAAGAAAAAATGGGAATTCATGGATGTGGATTCAGAATGGTTTCAGAAACAACAACCGTATTTCCAAATGAAGTCTAAAATTAATGATACAAAAAAATAAAAATTAAATTAAATTAACGAAACCATTACTTTTTAATTTAACACTTTCCAATACTGGGAAAATTCTAGTCTAGTGATGTTTAAACTTTTAATGTGCATTAAGATTCACCTGGGCTGTTTGTTAAAAAGGTAGATTCTGATTCGGGCCCAGGAATCCCATCTAAATGTCACATGTTGATTTTGAAACAAAGTGGTCCAGAGATCATATTTTGAGAAACACTGTTCCATATCAAGTGGCAGGCCTGAGGACAGGTTTGGTTTTCCCCTCCTCTTTCCTCCATGGGTTTTCTTTGGTAGCAGGTGTTTTTATTAAGTCTGCACTACATCTCACTGTCCTAGTACTATAGCTGATTTCAATCTTCTTATAGGGAAATACTATATATTAAGGTCAGAATTCATATTTGGAATAAGTCTTAAATTAAAATCATTCCCACAAAACCAATATATAAATAAAGAAAATTAGTGGATCAAGAATTTTGATTCTATGTTAATTAAATGGTTTGTAAGATAGGGAAGGCGGGGGGGGTAGAAAGATGATGCATTAAGGCTTTTCTTTATTTTTTTAAGATTTTATTTATTTATTTATTTGACAGAGAGAGAGAGAGACAGCAAGAGAGGGAACACAAGCAGGGGGAGTGGGAGAGGGAGAAGCAGGCCTCCAGCAGAGCAGGGAGCCCGATGCAGGCCTCGATCCCAGGACCCTGAGATCATGACCTGAGCCGAAAGCAGACGCTTAACGACTGAGCCACCCAGGGGCCCCAAGGCTTTTCTTTAAAGAAAGACACTGTACAGAGGCTGGAAAAATTTAATACACAAAAGATATTCTTTGTGTTAAAAGCAAATTAAAAGTAATTAAAATGCATATTAGGTTTGCCAGACAAAATTCAGAATAGCCAATTCACTTTGAATTTCAGATAAACAAGGAATACTTTACCTGGACATCTTGTATTTTTATTTGTTAAATCCAGTAACATGCAAAACTAATGTTAAGAATTACTTTTCTAGGGGCGCCTGGGTGGCTCATTCGTTAAGAGTCTGCTTTCGGCTCAGGTCATGATTCCAGGGTCCTGGGATCGAGCCCCGCATCAGGCTCCCTGCTCAGCGGGAAGCCTGCTTCTCCCTCTCCCACTCCCCCTGCTTGTGTTCCCTCTCTTGCTGTGTCTCTCTCTGTCAAATAAATAAATAAAATCTTAAAAAAGAATTACTTTTCTGAGCACCATACAGTGAAGAGCATGGATTATGTATCTTTGAGTGGATCATTGACATAATTAAGGTCTGACTTCCTCTCAAAGGAAATGTTGCAAGATGTTTCCCATGCCCTGGGAACTGCCATTTGGATCAAACATCTGAGAAATTTCCCCAAAGACTATTTTACTCGATCGATATGACAATTCTCTACCAGCAAGATCCTCTTAATACCCCACAGACCTTTTAATGAGCGAGTGTAGAGGGCAGGTCAGTGCACATAACCATGTTCATTTTCTAAACGTATGAAATTATCTGGTAACAATGTTGTATATATTCTCTTCTTTCCCATACAAAACTTGTTGGTGCATTCCTGCTTGAAACATTCTTAAATTCTGAGTATTTTTTGTGTGTCTCTGGTTTTGTCAAGGCATCCTATTTACTTGTTTACAACAAGAATTTTTTTTTTTTCAATTCAGCGTGATTGACATTTTGGGTCACATAATCCTTTGTTAGGGGAGCTGTCCTATGTATTGTAGAATGTTCAGCGGCATCTCTGGCCTCTACCCACTGAACAGCAGAAGCACTCCTTGAGTATGACAACCACAAACAGCCCCAGACTGCCAGATGCCTTCTGAAGGACAAAGTCACCTCCTAATTGTTCACTCTTCTACATAGATAGGTTGTAATTCATTGCAACCTTTTTTCTTTCTTCATCCTTTCTTTGTTTCCTTCCTTCTTTCTTTCTAGATACTAAATTCCTTCTAATGTTGTGAATTATATTGATTTTTTTCATGCTAAACTGAACTTGAATTTTTTTAGCAAACCCAACTTGGTCATGATGTACTTTTTACGTAGATCTAGTTTCAATCTGACTATATGTTGCTTAGAATTTTTACATCTATATTGATGAATAAAATTGGCCTTTAATTTCCTTTCTCATAATGTCCTTGTGAGGCATTTTGATATCAAGAATATGCTAGTCTCACAAAGTGATTGGAGACTGTTCCTTCTTTTTATTCTCTGGGACCATTTGCATAAAGTTGGTGTTATTTCTTCTTTAATGCTTGTTAAAATTAGCCGTTGAAACTATCTAGCCAGAATCAAATCTTTAATTATTGTAAGCCTCTTCTAATCTATTTTTTCTTGTACCAATTTTCTAAGTTATATTTTTTAGAAATGTATTTTACTGAAATTTTCTAATTTATTGGTAGAAGGTTGTTCATAATATCTAATTAGAATATTGATAATTTCTATAATATCTATAGTAATGTCCTCTTTATTTTTTATTTCTGTTATTATTTGTTCCATCACTGTTCTTTACTTGATCAGTGTAGTAGAGGGTTATAAATTTGATTAGTTTCTTTTTTTTAAAAAAAATTTTTTTTTAAAGATTTTATTCATTTATTCATGAGAGACAGAGAGAGAGAGAGAGAAGCAGAGGGAGAAGCAGGCTCCCAAGGAGCAGGGAGCCCGATGCGGGACTCGATCCCAGGACCCTGGGACCATGACCTGAGCCGAAGGCAGTCGCTTAACCATCTGAGCCACCCAGGCGCCCTTGATTAGTTTCTTAAAAGAGCCAACTGTGAGCTGTATTTTTCCTCTGTTGTATGTGTTGTCTATTCTAAAACTTTCTACTTTTTTTTTTTTTTAAAGATTTTATTTATCTGACAGAGAGAGACACAGCGAGAGAGGGAACACAAGCAGGGGGAGTGGGAGAGGGAGAAGCAGGCCTCCCGCGGAGCAGGGAGCCCGATGCGGGGCTCGATCCCAGGGCCCCGGGACCACGACCTGAGCCGAAGGCAGACGCTCACCGACTGAGCCACCCAGGCGCCCCTAAAACTTTCTACTTTTTTTAAGTTTTATTTATCTAAGTCATTTCTACACCCCATATGGGGCTCAAACTCACACGACCCTGAGATCAAGAGTCACACGTTCTTCCAACTGAGCCAGCCAGCCACCCCTAAAAATTTCTACTTTTATCTTTTCTTTTCTATTTCTTCTACCTTCCTTAGATATAGTAGTATATTCTGTCCCTAATTTCTTGTTTGAATTCTTGTCTCATTACTTTCACTCTCTTTTCTACATTTTTGGTTATGTTTTCCTTTAAGAAGTTTTATTATGCAGTATATTTTTTTTGTTTAGTTCAAAATATTTTCAAAGTTCCATTCTAATTTTTTCTTTAATTCAGGAGTTATTTATAATCGTATTTTTTAATTCACAAAAAATATGGGGCTTTTTTTTCATTTTCTTTTATTGGTTGTTTCTAGTTTAACATCATTATGGTCAGGGGCGCCTGGGTGGCTCAGTTGGTTAAGCGACTGCCTTTGGCTCAGGTCATGATCCTGGAGTCCTGGGATTGAGTCCTGCATCGGGCTCTCTGCTCAACGGGGAGTCTGCTTCTCTCTCTCTGACCATCCCCTCTCTCATACTCTCTCTCATTCTCTCTCTCAAATAAATAAATAAAATCTTTTTTAAAAAAAGGGTTTAAAAACATCATTATGGTCAGAGAACATATTCTCTTTGCTATTAAGCCTTAAGTATATTTAAATGTGATTTATAGCTCAAACCATAAGCATATTTTTATAAATGTTCTACATACACTTACTTTAAAAGAATGTGAAATCTTCATGTTTTGTGATGAGTGTTTTATGTAGGTCAACTTTTCTCATAATCTTATTCCGATATTTAGAATCCTTGCTAATTTTTCATCTGATTATTCCACTATTTAATGAGAGAACCACATATTTACTATTTTCATTGCTTTAAATTCCTTCTACCACTCCAATCCCCCATCTAAAATTATTTTTATTCTGCCTGAAGAACACTTTTTATTACTTTTTGAAGTGTGTATCTACTGTCAAATAATTGCTTCATATTTATTTGTCTAAAAATGCCTTTATTTCACCTTCTTTCTTGGAGGGTGTTTTGTTTGTGTACTTGTTTGGTTGGCTGGCTGACTGGTTTTTGGTTTTAGGGGTTTTGCATATAGAATTCTTTCAGCATTTGTAGACATCACTCCATTATTTTCTGCTTTCCATTGATTCCACTCAATGACAATTATCAATCTGAATGTTACTCCACTAAAGGCAGTCTGTTCTATTTTGTGTGTGTGTGTGTTTCTTAACTGCTTTAAAAATTTTCGATTTGTCAGTTTAGGTAAAACTAACATTATCTTTTTAAATATTGCTACTGTTTAATTGCTCCTCTCCTCTCCTGCAGGATCTCTAATTACATGTATACTAGATTTTATCACTTGCTTATCCATGTCTCTTAATCCTTTCTTCTGTATTTTCAATCCCTTCATTTCTCATTACTTGATTGTTATATTTTTCGGACTTATCTTCCCATTCAATAAATCTTAGTTATATCTAATAGGCTGTTTTTCTCATATTTGTGCTCTTAATTTTGATTATTGCACTTTGTAGTATGAGAATTCATATTTCAGAGTTTCCAATTCTCTGATAAAATACTTGATCACGTATTTTTTCAATTATAATCACATATTTTTAAAAGTCTGTGTCCAGTAATTTCATCCCTCCAAGATCTGAAGCCCCTATTTTGTCTGTCTCTATTGTTTGTTATTTCTGCTGTGTTGGTTCATGTTGCATTATCCCCTTGTGTGCCTGATTTTTTTAAATTGTATGCCAGACATTGTATTTGCAAAATTATTTGTAAAATTAATTGAGTCTAAAAATTCTGTTATCTTTCTCTAAAGAGCATCTATGTTGTTTCTGTCAACTATTTGGGAGCCTCACAATCTAGGATCTCCTTCTTTTAGTTCAGAAATTAAAAAAAAGATCTGCAGGAAATCGAGTCCTTTCCAGGCTGTTTACTCTGATCTATCTTCACTTCTAGAGTATAACCCTATGGAGTATGAGCCAAAGCCATAGATTTTCACCAGAGCCCTTTGCCCTCTTTCCAGCCCTGAATTCAAATTCATATTTCCTCTTAAAAGCTGATAAGACCAGCAGCCAGGCTCTCAGCCACTTATTTCTTTTCTTTAGAACCAACAACCCAACTTCCAAGGAAAGCAGCCACGAACAGGGAACTCACTTCCTGGGGTCTCAATCCTTCCAGGTTCCAGTCTGATTTAACTCTGCTCTCTCAGTGGCTCTCTGACGTCTTCACAGAGAATGTTGCTGTTGCCCTTTGGAGCTTCTGAGCCCAGCAGAGAGTGGGGGCCAGCTGTCCTGTGGGCCCTTAGCAGAAAGCATCACTGTAACATCAGTGACAGTAGAAGGTGAGGATGAGATGGCCCTCCCTAATTTTCCTTAACCATGTGAGCCCCCTGTTTTCTCCTTGTCTTCAGTGGAAGAATTTCCTAAATTATTTCACAACACAATTTATAGCAGTGGAAGCCACCTTGCCTGTGGCTGATGTCTTTTTGGTTCCCTTTGTTACAACAGTTTAACTTTGTAAACTGTTTTTAACAGTTTGACTTCTAAAATTGGACCCACTAATCCTATTTCTTGAGAAAAAAAATAATATGCTTCATAACATGTATTGTAGCATTATATACATGGCAAGAAAATCTATTGAGGTACAAATGTGAGCCTAATTCTCAGAGAGCTTAAAAGAGTAACATAGTTTTCCCTTCCCTCCTTCACACAAAGGATATATGGATTTCCATGGATAAGCCGTCTTTGTGTTATAGGTTCTAGGCTCTTCTTGGGGTGGAGTTCCAAGAAGCTTAATAAGCTCTTTTTGGTTTTTTTGGGGGGTGTTTTGTTTGTTTGTTTGTTTTTGATGTCAGAAGCTGCCCTACAGAAAGCTCTCACTGAGGCTTTGGTTTGAGAGGTCTGATTTAGAGAGGAAAGAAATTACAGTGGTCAGACAGAGGACAGGAATGGAATTCCTATTTCCAGAAATTACTATTTCTGATCCTCCTAGCCCCAAAATGGAACCTAATACTCTGATATGTTTCTTCCTTTTTCTTTTCACCTGGTTCCATATTCTTCTTCTCATAAGCTATTATTCAGTTGCTTATGAAACATTAATTTACTCACTCTTGTGAGTAAACGACAGAAGACAACAAGGACACATTTGAGTTTGCGGATTTTTGGTGGGAAACGGTATATATGATTGAGCACAGTGTTCCAGGAGGAGCTGAGACCTTGGGAGAAGCAAAAGGAAGGTGGGTGCATGTCAGCTGCCACTAACGGGCGGGGCTTCTGGGAACAGGCATCCTGCTGTCATTTGGAGTCAACCTAACTGCAAGACGGTGAGGACTAGCTCTCCACATTAGGATTGTAATGAAAAACAAAGGGAACCAAAGGGACCTGAGGATGAAGAGCCCTTCCCCAATTTTCTTGAGCCACATTAGCCCCAGGTTTCTGGTAAAACCAATGAAAGACACAGAAGCTGTTTCAAAAACGACTGAGATTGGATTTCTCATTAACCTTCACAGGTGGGAGCCCTAGCCAGATATCATTTGATTTAGAAAAACAAAGAAATGTGACCTTTCTTGTACCGGCGTGTCATGAAGCAATTCATTTAGGTTAGATTCATAATAGTAAAATATAGAAAACAACCTAAATGCCAGACAACAGGGCAAAGGGCAATCACAGTATGACACCACTATGCAATTAGATGAAGTTGTTAAAAAACGCAACTACTCACTCTTTAGCAATATAGGGGATGTTTACACAACATTTTAAATGCAAAGATAAAGCAAAATTGTATCTATCTATGATAGCAGTTTTTCAGAAATTGTGTACAAAGAAAGATGAAGTCTGGAAAAGAACAGAAAAAAATAAACATTTGATACTTCAGGTGATTTCCTTTGGTTAATGCTTTTCTTTTCTGTTTCCTTTACTGTTATTTTTCTCTTATCCCAAAGTCAAATGATTTTTTATTAATACCTGATTGATTTGTTTGCAAAGATTCATTACAGCTGAATGCTATTATTCAGTTGCTTATGAAACATTAATTTACTCAACAAACGCTTACTGAGCACTCATAGAAGTACCAAACGCTATGGTAGCTGATAGTATTACAATGGTAAATAAAACTGAACAAATCTCACATGATAGGGAAGCAGTATATATAAACAAAAGCACAAATACGTATTTCAACTTTCAACCTCTGTTCTCTAAATTACTCCTCGCTAAGAATGAGTAGTATATAACCCTCTCTAGGTAACTTTGGAATTAATATTCAAGCTGAGATTTGAAGAATATGGAGCCAGGTGAAAAGAAAAAGGAAGAAACATATCAGAGTATTAGGTTCCATTTTGGAGCTAGGAGGATCAGAAATAGTAATAGGATGGGACCTGCTTACTGGGTAGAACTTCTGGAGTGTGTATTAGGCTTTCTCAGATGAAGCATTAGTCAAAGTGCAACGTCCATGCCCATATCCTCTCAGAAGATTTTAACTTCTTTCCTCTGTAAGTTGGTCATTGGAATAGGGTTTAATAATGGGACTCTGTGCAGGAACTCATAAAGACAGTATATAGGGAAATCACAGGGATAGTTCAGTGCTCTAGCACAGGTAATGGTTGGAGGCTGTAAGTGCCCCAAGCCTGAAGTATTAAGGGAAAGAGCAGCTACCAGAACCTGGAAGAAATGCTGTGTGGAAAGAGCCAGCTGAAAGGGGCTGTGACATTAGGGCCTGGGATCTGGCCAACTTGCTACAACCTTGAAGGAAGGGAATAATTCCCTTCACCTTATCCTCTTTCTCCCTATTGATCTCGTGATGGTGTTCCCTATTGGCCAAACCCAACCTGAAGCCAGAGAACAAGAGAGAACCTGTGCAAAGAACAGTGGGGAGAAGGGTAGAGAGTAGATCTGGAAAGGCAAATGGAAGATAGGCAGCATGAATGATAAGTTAACCCAACTTGACTCCTTAGTTTTGCCATTCGATAGAGAACCTAGGGCAAGTGGTCCAGCAGCCATGAAGCCAAGGTCCAGAAAGAGTCACCGTCATCGCACGCATTTCTGGCCACATCCAATCCAAGACCTAACTGGTCCTGAGATATTTCTGCTTTCAGGGGTAAGAAATCAGAGGGGAGACAGTCGGGGCCACATCTGCTTTTTATATCCTCCGAACCCCATAGAGCGGCATCTAGTCTATGAACTACTATTCTATTGGCCCACATGATAGGTTAGAAAGAATTAGGATTATCCCTTAAACTATCTTTCCAACAAAGGGCTCACTGGCAAACTCTAAAGTCCCCTTTACTCCTAAAGTTTGGGTCAGAAATTATTTTAGTTTTCAAAGGCTTCTCAACAGTCCTTCTGTCATCTAATTATGGATATATTTTCATTCCCTCTTCTCTTACATACATTCCAAAATGTTTTTATTAGATCATATCAGGGTACAGAAAAGTTCATTCAACTCTGATTATCAAGTTAAATGAATGTATCAGTCCACTTTAAGAATTGATGTGATTTTAATGCACTGCAAATGAGTAGGGTCTACAATAAACACAATCACTGTACGCCTTTTGGAAAGGAGATCCACAAGAACAATCCACAGCACTGACATTAAAAAAAAGAAGAAGAAAAGAAAAGAAAAAGAAACAAAACAAAAAAAACTCTTTCCCCACAACTAAATGGAAGATTTGACTCCTGGAATAGGGCTTTGAGAATTAGCCATTCAAGCTGCTGGTTCCTGAATGCAATTTACAAAACATCCTCAGAGCCACAATCAAAAAACTAATCCATTCTTATAATGGGCAAAGATTTATTAAATAGGACGCAAAAAGCACTACCACAAAAAAAGTGATAAATTTGATTTCCTTAAATAACTTTCATCATCAAAAGAAATCATTAAAAGAGTAGGAAGACAAGCCACAGACTAGGGGAAAAAAATTTGATACACATAGCTGACAAAGGACTTGCATCTAGAATTTAGAAAGACCTTCACACATGAGTGAGAAGGAGATTCAACAAAAAAATTTTTCAAAGTGGGTACTGGACAGATAGATACTTTATGCACACATACCCACACACACCCACATGGCCAATAAACATATGAGAAGGTGCTAAACAATACTCAACAGGGAAATGTTCTCTAAATGAAATTCAGGAATATATCACCAATCCTTCACCAGAATGGTAAAATTGTTTAAAGACTGATAGTACCAAATGGTGGTGAGGATGCGGAGTAAGTTGAACTCTTTTATACTACTAGTGGGGATGTACACTGGAACAATCACTCTGGAAAATTACTTGGCAGTATTTATGAGAACCGTATGCCTGCCCTATGACCCAGCATTCCCACACCAAAGTATATATTCAAAAGAAAAAATGCAAAGCTACACCAAAAGATATATTCAAGAATATTCATACCAAATTTATTCACAGTAATTCCAAACTGCAAACAACCCGAACACCCAACAAGAGAATGGATAAATAAGCTCTGGTATATTCATATTAACCTATCAATAAAACAAGTTATTACAAGCAACAACGTGGATGAATCTCACAGACATTATATTGAATGAAAGAAACAAAACACAAAAGAGTATATAGGACAGGGTTCATTTAGGATTCACTTCAGTGAAGTTGAAGAAGAGGCAAAACTAATCAATGGTGGTGGAAACTCAGCTAGTAGTTACCTCTTGGAGTGGGAGTATTACCTGGGAAGAAGCACAGAGAAAATTCTGGCATGCAGGAAATGTTCTCTGTCTTCATCAAGGTGATCATAATGGGTGAATACGTATGTAAAAATTCACTGAGCTATATACTTAACAATCAGTGCACTTTCTGCTTATTACTATGTATATGGTACGCTTCAATTTTCAAAAGTTAAAATGATCAGGACCCACTCCCCAAATTTCCTCAGTCAGGACAGCCTCATGTGGGTTTAGCAAAATTAAAATGAATGCACTTTGCAGTTCCCTCGGGTGAAACTCTAACACGACAGACCACCACAAATTCCAAGGGTAATTGAATTGACTCAATATTCTTTCATAATGAAATTCTGCAAGTCCGGATTTAGTTGAGAGCACAGAGAAACTCCAAAGGAGCTGTTAAGAAGGATGGCTGAACAAGCTGTTTCATTCTTTCTCAACATATTTTTTAATGAAATAGGTATTTGAGTACCTATTTTTAAATGAAATAAGTATTTAAATATACCAGTTAGGTAGGTCAATGGAGATCCATTATTGTCAAATAAACTAAATCCAGTACGCAACAATAGGAAAGGATGAGAAAAAAAATTTTTTGAAGGTGCTTTGTGCTCATTTGCAGGCAAATTCAATAGCTTTCACGCAGAAACCCAGGGGAGTTTTTATTGAATTCAATCCCTGAATTGTTTCTAGCTAACGGGCTCACTTCTATTTACAGCACTATTTTCTATTAAAGGACAAGCCTCGAAAGTCAAAGAATTTAGAGCTACTGTTTCACTTGAATAATCAACACTTCCTAGGCTTGCTTTTATCATTCTCTCATAAAAGGATGGAAATCAAACTGACTGCTTTTTATCAGCTGGGCCGAGACTTTCTAGGAACAGGGATTTACATACATATAAAAAGATGGTAACTATAAAAATGTCATCAGCCAAGAAAGGAAGCCAGTTATGGTCCTATAATGGAAACAGCTGGAACCAGGGGCCTTCTCACACTGAAAGATGGTAAGAAAGAGGCTCTGTTACAAACCCAGCACTTCTCTATGTGAGCAGATCTCACTTGAAGACATTTTGACCCTATAATGCAACCAATATATTTGACACAAAGTTACCTTTGAAATTCTGAAATAATTTGGGGTGAAGTGAGCAAATCTCAAGGTAAACCACTTCTAGTCACTCGCTGATCCAGGAAACAACCAAGTAATACATTTTTTTAAAAATCAAAATTTGAATAAGATTTTGTTAATTCCAGAATCCATAGCCTTGCTACTAAACTCTAAAGACAGAAAAATCCTACCCCATTACTTACTTTCAGGGGGTCAGCTAGGTCTTTATGCCAAAGCCCTCTTTTTTGTATTTAAGAAAATTATGCCATCATAAATTGCAATCTAATCATGGGTTCAAGTGACCTTTCAGAAGTAATATTCAAAAGCCCAAAGAGGACATATATCAGGACTTCAAATCCTGTGTTTAAAACACACGATGGCTTTGACATTAGTTAGCTGTCAAGGCGCTAGAACTAAAACTCAGATCTGATCATTCCCAGACTAATACTTTCTCTACTAACTACAAGGACCCTCCCTCCAACCACCGCCACAAATGACCTTAACATTTTTTCCACATTAAAGTGTGAAGAAGTATCTGGGATAAAGAATTTATTAAGCTACTGCCCATTGTTATTATACTTGGTCACCCTATGGAGAACAAATCATCCTTGAGGTATTGAGGGCTATTGTCTCCAAAAAGTGGGTATCTGCCCCTCTTGAAAGCCTTGAGAGTGGCTGCCATCAGGAAGGTGACCTAGTGGCCAAGTAGCTCCATGTCTGAGGGAGGCAGTACAATCAGATTTTTTTGTTCTGAGAATCTAAAAAGGGATTTTAGATCAGGCCCTCATGGAAGAAATAGAAGGAAAAGCATCTGGGTTCTGGTAAATCCTGACCTGTGCTCTGAAGTCAGGGTGTGGCGGTGGTCCTGAAGGTTCTATGTATGTGAACAGGGAAGAATTTCTGTAAATGGTCACTGAGTCTGTGACAGTAGCTATAATAGAAGACCCAGCTTAACACCATGGTATCCTGATTATGTTTTTACTCTTGCTAGACTATTACCACTATTACTACTACCAATACTACTTGTTCTAGATGGTCTTCTGGCAACCTGGAATCACCACCACTTTCTTGGAAGATCTCAGTGGAGAAGCCAGGAACCACATTTTCCCATATCCCTACCCTGTATGGCTCCTGCGTTAGCATCTACTAATAAGAGATACTTGAAGACACAGATTCAAAAAGTAGAAAAGGAAAAGCCACTATTCTCCAGAGGCAGCTGCAAGCAAATTTGAGCTTCTCTAAGCAGCTTCCAAGGAAGCTTTTAAGAACTCCCTCTTCAATGTCTCGGACTGATAACCTTGCTGGAAGATCCCTTGACCTTTGTTCCCACAGTCTTTCAAAACATTGTTTGCAACTTCAATTTCCTTATTAATTTTTTTATTTGAAATACTGAAAGTGGCTTATGTTTTCCTGACTGAACCTTTACATCTCAAAATTCTGAGATGAACTACCATAATGTCATGAGATGATGAGGTTAGCATCTTCCTTTACAAAACAATCATATAATCTAATCACATTATTCATAGTAGTTATGTTCTGTGAAGTCATCACAAACACTGAATTTGTGAATACTGAACCATTGTTCAGTGAGCCTTGGTCATAACATTTTCATCAACCAATCAATATATATTACCTTGTTTTGGGTGTGTTTCTGCTTAGAGACACCTTATTTAATGTATATTATAGCTTAATTAACATCGAACTCCCAGCTGACAGCACTATAACCCACACCTGAATGAAACTTAACTAACCCACCCTTTTTCTCCAGAAGACACATCACAGCCTTCTGGTACTTAGGAACACTAGGCAGCCTTCAGCACTATCCTTGAGGGCCATTTTAAGTAGCAAAATCACCAACAAAAATGCAAAACAAAACAAAACAAAAAACACCCAAAAGTGTAGCACTAATAGACCACAAAAGGACATTTGTTTCTATAATAGGAGATAGAACAAGAAGGCAGAGTGTCACCTTATTGGATCCCAGCTGGGAACGTGCACTTAGGGTGATTCAAATTTCACATTGCTCTCTACATGTCCGCAAATAACCATAAAAGCACCGTCAGGAGGGGCACCTGGCTGGCTCAGTCTGTTAAGCGTCTCACTCATGATTTCTGCTCAGGTCATGATCTCCAGGTTGGGCTCCATGCTCAGTGGGGAGTCTGCTTGAGATCCTCTTCTTCTGCTCCTCCTCCCCCCCAAATAAATAAGTAAATCTTTTAAAATTTTTTTAAAAAATAAAAGCACTGTATTGATTTCAGAATTACAAATAAATTTTAGCAAGTAAGTGAATTTGCAAATAGGGAATCTGCAAATAGTGAAGATCTACTATATTTGAGAAATCCAATGCCTTCCCATATTGACACATTTAGTCAGTGACAGAATTAGGAGCAGAATCTCTGCCTTCTGCTTCTATCCTATTGCCTGCCCTTCGTAATTCAGGTATGCATGTATAGATCCTCTCTTCTCTTTTTATTGCATCTTGTAGGACCAAAGAGCAGGGCTTACTATGTTTCTAGCTTAAGACATGAATTTATAACTCAAAATCACTCTGAAAAACAAAAAGCGAAACAAAAGGAAGTCATTCAAGACACACTGGCTGGGAAAGCATGTGGAACGTTATCCACAATGCTACAAGTTTACGCAAACTTTTTCACTGTTCAATCAAGAAAATAAGAAAGAAATTGCAAAGAAGTACGAATGAGTTAATTCCAGTAACCCAATCACTGACCCATATTTCTCAAAGTGTTTAGTTTATTGCACTACTGGGTATTTACCCCAATGATACAAAAGTAGGGATCCGAAGGGGTACGTGCACCCCGATGTTTATAGCAGCAATGTCCACAATAGCCAAACTGTGGAAAGAGCCAAGATGTCCATCGACAGATGACTGGATAAAGAAGATGTGGTATATATATACAATGGAATATTATGCAGCCATCAAAAGGAATGAGAT
>NC_138373.1:95653289-95717087 GCF_054177405.1 Leptonychotes weddellii
GGTGGTGGGTATTGAGGAGGGCACATTCTGCATGGAGCACTGGGTGTTATGCACAAACAATGAATCATGGAACACTTCATCTAAAACTAATGATGTAATGTATGGGGATTAACATAAGAATAAAAAAATAAATAAATATTCTGATTTATTAATAAAAGATATACACGTGGAACCAGTTTTCCTAGCAAAAAGGGAGGGAACAGACCAGAAGTTCCCTAAGCCCATCCAGAAAAAAGGCTGGTGCACTGTGGTTTCCCTTCACACCACATGTAAGGAATCCATACATCACACACCATACTAGGTGTAATGCCACGATGCCAAATCACCTTCTCTTTAGGTACATAGCCTCCCTTTTCCTACAATCAAAATAAAACTTTGGTGTTTTTCATCAACTAAAAACATGATGGTTAACAAAACATCTACTGATTTATCCTATATACTTAGAATTTCAGGGAGCTATTTTTAATGCTCTGGGGTCAATTACACATACGAAGTATTTAAAACAGATTGCATTCTAATTCCCTGATACCTGAATACTAAAAGAGACCCTTTCTATTGAGCTAAAAGCACTTAAAACCTGTGAAATGCAATGGGATGAATCTGCCCAGGACCAAAAGAAAACCTATATTTATAGCAGCTGAGTTATTTGGTTGATATACAGTATGTGCCGTGGTTTATAATTTTTAAGGCATGTGAACTGGGACACATTAGATATTACAGAAAGAGTGAGTTGATGATTTACAAGACTTCATATCAGGCCTATTGACCTTCTCAATAAGAGAGGTTGGTGGTCATAACAGCCCTGAAAAATGCAGCCCTCGGGAGTCAATTTAATGTAGAATAAACTCTTTAACAACCAGCAAGATGGTCATATCAGCTGCTCCATCTGCAGATTATGCTGCTGTTGTAAAAAACAATTTTTAATAAAAAATGTATAGGCTTTATTTTTTAAAACATATGCTCCCCCTACCAAAACAGCAGTTTCTCCCACATAAGCACCCTTGCGTTATAATAGTAATATTGGGTATAAAAACAACAAAATGGCAGGGCCGGGGCACCTCCCTTATAAAAAGAACACCGGCAGCGATTTGCTCAGCATCCTTCTAAAAATTAATCCTGGGTCACAAAACAAAGATGTACCTGTGTATCCTTTATTCTGGCTAAACACAGTCATCTCATCCTCAATGCAAACAGTATTAGTCTGTGTACGACCCAATACAATCAATAAATGGACTTAGCAATTGGTGATGCTTCATGTTAACACCCTCATGCTGAAGCCGATCTTTTGAGTACCAGATGTCTCACTTAATTACCAGAGTCATATGTCAAGGGAATTCCCAAAACAGTCAATCTAAACATACCTCAAACACAGTAAATCAAGGTAGGAAAAAAATTCTAAAAATGTTCTTCCTTATTAGCACAGATTTTCAGGGAAAGTATTCACCTCTCTACCATGGGAATTGGAAGATAAAAATGGGTTGCAACTTGCTTGATCTTTGAAGCTGTTTTTTTCATTTTGTTTGTATTTTTCTATGGTATTCCATGAGTAATTAGCTAAAAGCGCTCAGGGAAAGAAGAAAAAGTCAAGCTTTAAATATAAAAAAAATGTTCTATATCTGAAACCTGATCCTATGCAGCAGTTGAATGAGATTGAATCTATAAACAACAGTAAAGGGTTGGGATGCAAAGTGAAAAACTGATGGATAACGTAATCTGTTATCTATCCGGAAATTATTTGGTTGAGTCTTACGCTTTTGTTAATTGTTTTAATGATAGAAACAAACCTTACTTTAACTGTCCCTGCAAGTTTTTCTTTTGTTTGTAAATCCCTATGTATATACCTCTATCCTAGAATTCATGCCAATGTATAGTATCATCTACTTGTGTCCCTGTCTCCATATTACATTGTGAGATCCCTGACATTGTGGCTGTTTCTTAGTGATCTTCACATTCTTCAAACCTAGTATAGTACCTGGCATGTAGTAATCATTCAATAAACATATTTTGGATTGAATTAACTGTACATACACATGTCCTTTACATGCCAATGGTGTTGTGTATTCAAACTCACTGGTGTTCAGCAGAAGGTTTTTGAAATTCAAGTCTCCTTTTACAAATATCCAATAAGCCAAAATTTAATCAACATTTATTCGTTCAACATATATTTATAGAGCTACTGCTGTTTGAAGTAACTCAAATCAGTTATATGGAGGAGAAAAAAGAATCTGAAGATGTCACTGCCTTCAATAAGGCTTCATTCAGAATGGAGATATAAAGTTTAAAATCTGATAAGGTAAAGAACACAAAACATTTAAACGTCACTCAAGAACGCATGACCAAGTACTAGGTGAAGGGTGTAGGTAAGAAGCACCCAGGTGCACATGGGAAACATTCCCGTAAGCTGAAGTTTGGATGATCAGGGAAAGACATACGGCAAGTGGATTTGAGGTGGCTCACCAGGGGGACATTTGCTGCACTTATTATAAAAAAGAAAAAGAAAAAAAGGGCCTGGAAAACAGCTGAGTCATTTGAAGGGATTGCATAACCTCTCCCCAACCTCCCTTTCCCCTTCATGCCATTTTCGATCAGGACTGAAGTGGAACAGTGGCAGTGTTCTAAAGAAATAATAAGTATGTCTGGGGATGTGAGTAGAAAATGGATGCTGTGCTGGTTGGGGGCTGTTTCCTTCAACCCCAAGCACCGGTGTAAACTGTTTAAACGGCCCTGCCTTCATGGTGGGTTCCTCAAGGTTGGAAAAGCAGCTGTGCTTAGCAGAGCAGGCCTTCCTTCCGCATTGTTATATAGCTCCCTCACAGCTCTTCTAAAGTCTACTTTTCCAACATGAATTCTGGTTACAGTTAAGCTTGCAGAAAGGCTAATGTCATAAAACGTGACTTTGAAAAGATAAAATGTATTCTAAAAATGTTTGGTTTAGTTTGCAACAATGCAGCCTTGCAGATGCTTTCATAACACTTTGTGTCCTACAGTAACGCACAGGAATTTTTCTCTTCTCAGTTCAGCCGTCCTAAATCTCAGCCTTTTCTGTAAACACACACACACACACACACACACGTATACACACACGCACACAGACAGATTTCCTGGAGCAGTCATCCAAGGATCTTCAGCAAATCAGTATGAATCCTTGATGAAACAGTAATGTAAAAAAGAGAAGGGAAATTGATTTTATTAAGATGGAACTCTCCAAAATATTTTAATCCCCATGCATATGCACATACACTAATTGATATTTAAATACATGTTTAAACTTGTTCTTAACTTGGATATTACCCAAGATGGCCTGTCTGCCCAGAGAAGCCAGTCAATTTTCATGATGCAGGTTACTAGGCATTGCCTCTGGAAAAGTCTGACTCTGATCTTACTTGATTATCCAACCCTGGGTTTGAAGCCAAGTTATCTTGAACCAGCACTTCTTAGTTCTTCCCCTTGAAGTAGTTCTAATGGCAGAGGGTGAACCCATTCCCAAAGAGGCCTGAGGACATCCATTGCTTTGAAGTTTCCTTTTTCACACTAAAATTCCTTGCTTAATATAAAAGCAATGTTGATGCAAAAGGTCCCACTCAAAATGAGCTGATTTGTGAGGCAGTATAAATGGGCTTAAGTAAAACTTTAAAATGAGAAATATGTGGCCTCTAGAATTGCAAAAGGCCTAAAAGATATTGGGTTTTTCTCAACATTAGGAATGATGAGAAAGACAATAGTTGCTTTTTTTTTTTTTCAGAGATGCCGTTAGCACAGATGGTGATATTTTTATTAAGCTTAGATTATTTACACAGAAGAGGTCCTTGTAAGAACAAACCAAAATAAAAGTCACCTCCCATATTTCTATACATTTGGTGACCTCAGTTACAATCTCTCCATTACCTTGTTTGATATTTAGACTGGGGTGGCCCAAAGAAAAATCGTGAATACATGAATAATGAATACATGAATACATTAATAATGAGATGAACCTCTGGAGTCCTGGGCCTGAGAATCACTATCCTAATCAGCACTTAAAGAGATGGAAATATTTAGTACTGAATGGACAAGACATTTTTAGTCAAGAGATTTTGCCATGTGCTCAAGGACATGTGTCTCAGGTCCCTCGGCAGTTGGGACAGGAATGGCATGCAGGAGATCCAGGACCTGTTTCACCGGAATAGATTTTAGGATAAAGCTTTCTCCAAGAGCTTCGACAGTATCTCCCTTCCCCATTGAGTCAACAGGTCCAGAATTTTCCTATCGTCTGCTCTCTACCCCACCCCCAAACTATGGTTTAAGAACAGAGGAACCCAGACATTTGCAAATTTTTCTAAAATTATTAAATTTGATGAAACAATAGCTGCTCTTCGACAGTATCAGGGATAGAACATGTCTGGCATGACCAAATAACTAGCAGGAATTTTACTGAGGTGTCTAGGTCTTATACTTTGTGTGGGGCAATGGCTCATCCATTTTTGTGAGAGCTCCTTTGTGAGTACTTGTAGGTCCTGAAAGAGTGTGTGTAATGAATCTCCCTGGAGAATGTCATCAGTATGATGTCTTACTTGTGTTCCTGGGGAAATTTGGATGTGCTTGAATTCTTGCCTGCAAAGACTGTGTCCCCTGCAAGGCTGTTGAGATGCCCTACAGATAGCCAGGTAAAGGTATATTGTGTCCCTTCAAAGATGAAGTCAATCTGTAGCTGAGAGGTTGTTCAAATAGGTACTGAATAGAACATATTAGCCAAATCTACAATAGCAAATACTTTCCAGTTGCTGATTGGACGGACTCATCATTTCGCTACTAGTGGGTGTGGGGATCTTAATGGGGTACCATGGCATTAAGGTTACAGTAATCCATTGTTGGGTGCCATTCATTCATTCTTACCAGGTTTGAGCATTGGCATAATTGGGCTATTAAAGGAGTTGGCAGTAGAACAATGGCTCCTTTCCTTAGCAGATGTTGAATGATGGGTCTTAATTGCCATGGTTCTTGTTTCAACCTCTATTTTGTTTTAAAGATTTATTTATTTATTTATTTGAGGGGCGGGCAGAGACTCCCCGCTGAGCACGCAGCCCCACACAGGGCTCCATCTCAAAACCCATGAGATCACGACCTGAACTGAAACCGAGTCGGATGCTTAACTGACTAAGCCACCAGGTCGCCCCTTGTTTCAACCTTTAATGGGCCATATTCACTATTTTAACAGGGGAAGATCTTTGGTGTCTCATTTCATCCAGCTAATTGTCACTGCTAAAGATAATTTTATTTCAGTTTATTACTCATCGGATCAAATCATCCATGCCCACTATGGGACATTTTAGCACACTGGGCACTGTGACCATGGGGAATTCAGGCAAGATAATAGTTTCTATAGTTAAGGTGAGGCACAACTGTTCGCCCTCTGTTTTGTATTCTGTAATGACCCTGCAAATACAGGGGTGCCTTGCTTAAACGTAATGAGATTGCTATAGGTAAAACTAGTTTGAGTCCCAGTGTCAATTAAGGTGCCTCTCAGTAGATGTTAACTTAAAGCCTATGCCATAGACGTGCAAAAGCCAACTGGTACCCTTTTTGCCTCCTCGGTTTTTGTTTCCTTCCTTTTCATGTGTTTTAGTTTTGTTTCCTTTCCTTGTATCAAGTGTGTTTTGTTTTGTTTTGTTTTGGGTGGCTACTGGATATGCTTTGTGGTGTGGGAGGGGCTCTCTGTCCTGCACACATTTACAAGTTTCTTCCTCCAGAGACCCCCAAGTCAATATCATCAGGGTAAGGAGCCTGGCAATTATTGCTTTACTAAATTTAGGAACCCCGGGCTTAAGTTTGGTTTGAATTAACCCCTTGTTATGTTGATAAGGTTTAGAATTCAATAGCACCCAGAGTCTTTGTCAGCCCATTTCGCATTTGTTCAATAGAGCAAAGATCTTTGGGCCCTTTAAAGGACTTGGGGTGAAGCACTTAGAGCTGCTTTTCATAAGGGTCTGGGTAATAGGTGTATTCCCCTAAAATCCTGAGGATCACCATCTTTTCTGGTGACAGAGGCATAGGGAGCAGCAGCAGAAGAAGCACTTATAGGGTCCTAATGAGCCACCAGCTTTTTGGAGTATAGACCTCAACACTCCAAGTAGTAACCACTCTTCCTCACATGAGTAATCACCTGGTGGGCCATATACTGCCGAGAGTAGTCTTTTTTCCTCTGAGCTGCCTACAGAACAAAGGCCAATGCCTACTTGAGACATACAACCAACACTCGCAGGGTAAGTCATCGTCCCTTGAGTCCAGCATCAGTCACTGCTTATGTTGAAGGCAAGACACACAATTTAGCCCAACACCCATACACAGGTCTTGGCCAAAACACATAGCCTGGGGCCACTTTAAGAAAGGTCGCAATCTCATAATCCTGTCCCTAGTACCCGTTACAAAACTTTTTAACTTGGGTCACTGAAATCTGTAACGGAGGATGGGTGGGACTTGGCAAATGTAGCATAAAGTAACACAGCTCACTGGGTGCTGGACATTGGGGAGGGTATGTGCTATGGTGAGCGCTGTGAATTGTGTAAGACTGATGAATCACAGACCTGTACCTCTGAAACAAAGAATACATTGTATGTTAATAAATAAAACTTTAAAAAAAGTAACACAGCTCAAAGCACACACTAGTGAGCAGGCAGCAGCTCAGCGCGCATGCTTGGCAGCGGGCAGCAGGCCCAGTCAGCAAGCCGAAAGCAAGAGACGACCCTCAGCTGGTGGCAGTCACCACCTAGACCATCCTGCTCACAACACCAATCATTCTGTGGTGGTTGCAAGACCACAGGCACAATCCCTCTCCCCCAGAACTGGTTCTGATGTTGAGATTGTTGATGCAATACTTGCAGGAATAAGGTGTGCAAGATTCATTATTCACATAATAGGGATTTCTGGAGAGGGTAGGGCAGACACCCAAGCTGGTCCTGAATGGCTTGAGTAAAGAGAGGAGTGACTGGTTTTTACTAGGGTTAGAGAGTAGAGCCAGAGTTTTCTTATTGGCTTGCCCACATGTGAGGCAAGAAGAGGCGTGGGGTTTGAAAATCATCAGTGGAGGGGCGCCTGGGTGGTTCAGCCAGTTAAGCGTCTGCCTTCAGCTCAGGTCATGATCCCAGCATCCTGGGATCGAGCCCCGCATCGGGCTCCATGCTCAGCAGGGAGCCTGCTTCTCCCTCTCCCTCTGCCTGCCTGCCTGTCTGCCTACTTGTGATCTCTATCTCTCTCTCTATCAAATAAATAAATAAAATCTTTAAAAAAGAAAGAAAGAAAGAAAATCATCGGTGGACAACCACCAAAAACGGAGTCAGATTCATTACTATACCTAGTTTAAGAACCAAGATTTTAATCGATTATAAAAAACTTTCCTTGGTATATTTAATAATAAACAAAATTCTCTTCTCTCTTTACCTTGAAACAGAAATGTCTAAGGAATCCAGTCTTTGATTCCCTGAATCTCCCGAAATTTTCCTAGTGCCAGGAGCAGACATTCAATCGTGCAATGCAAAAAATAAATGGTTAGAAAAAAATCTTAAGACTTCAGCAGAATGCAATTCAGTGATGTAAAATGCCGGCAGGTGATTTATCCTATTCCTATGCTAGAATCAGAATGTTTCGGCCTTTTTTCCCAATCAAAAATAATGCATTCTTTTTATTTTGAAAGGAAACTTTAAAAACTACGAATTTTGTGACCCAGAATCTGGATCCAAAAGACTACAAAAACTTTCAGAGAAATAAAGCACATTGTTGTCACTAAAGCAATTACCTTTCTCAAGGAAAAAAAGAAATAACATTCCAAATTAGATACATCAATAAAGACTGGCAGTCTGCAAAAACACAAGTCATGCTTTCATGTGGTCACTGACTCAGATGGTTTTCAGCTTAATTGTTCTGTTTTGTTTTGTTTTTCCAGCCAACTTAAAAGACTTCTTCACAATCAATGAGATCAACAATGTGGTCAATTCAATTTAGTTATTAAGACAGGCAAAAACAATGGATTGACTATATTTTCGATCCAGTTGTGTTATGGGAGATATTTCCGTCAGAGAGACATAGCAATAAATTTTCTTTGAGAGGAAATCTGGGTGGGGAAAGAAATGGCAGCGTTAGCTAATAAATGTTTCTTTTCAAACCTGCTAATGCTCTCAGATGATTTATCGCTCTTTGAAAGCGTTGGGCTGTTTTCCCAAGAAAAATGCATCATCCCTTAAAACTGTGTAAAAATTTTTTCAAAGTCACATTTATAAAACCTAATACCACCTGAAACTGTGCAAACTCCAAGTCGTCCAGCCAATCAATACCTAAGGGCTTGCACCAGCAAGGAAGCCTGTAGGATGTTCTGCTCATCCCTTTTCGAAAGGTGAGATTTCACATATCACCTAACTCCAGACGTGGCTTCACATGCCTCTCTCAGAATGGAGCCTAACTGGTGATGGGTATTTAAATGGTGTTCCCAGAAGTCTCCCCAGAGGTGGTATCTGGAGTATTCACTCCTCTATGATGAGGAAAGATGAAAGAAGAACCCTAGGAGACAAGAGGCTTCGGAAGACACTATTTTGAGGGCTTTCATATCAATGCCTATGTGGTTCACAGAGACAGAACAGCTCTGATCATCTCAACCCCATGGCGTCCAAGCCAGGCCTCGTGGCGTGAGGCAGCCCACAGCAGGCAGATAAGCCACGGGAGTGCAAAGGAGTATAAACAAATCCCTCATGCTGTGTTGTAAAAATCAAAGGTAAGATTTTCAAATGAGACGGTACAGGATTTGGCAGGAATAGCTGGCATGAGCAGCACCGTCAGAGAAAATGTCAACCCCTCCAAATGCAACAGTTTCAGGGATCAACCACGGAAAGTTCATTGGTATTTCATGGTTTACCGTTACCCCTCTTAACCTCAGGTAGGATTTATCAGAAAATACACTTGGCCTTCCAAATTTTTATAAAGAGGCCACTGGTCCAGGCTGCAAGAAAGAAATCCCCCAGCCAAAGAGAGAGAAGAGGGGGGAGAAAGATATGAAAATGCCTGAAGTGAGATTTTAAGCAGCTAAGCTTCCTACTATTTCCTCCGCAAGTCCGAGTTTAGACATCCCTTTCTTGTTCGGTCATAATTATTAAGCACCTACCACGGGAAAAAAATGTGACAGTGGTCTCCATGGGGAATACACAAACAAAACGAAAAATGATAAATATATCAAGATAAATATTAAATAAATGATCAAGTAGATCACGGAAGATAAAAAGACTACTGCTCGAGATGGGGGAAAAGTGAAGAGTTGTACCATGCAAATCATTACTCCATTCATTATAAATAGCGGCTCACGGACTCGTGGCTCTTTGTTAGTTAATCCTAGGGATTAGGACCTCCTATTATTATCATGCATTTTGTTGCTCAAACTGTTTCAGTTTTGGTCATTAGGAGCTCTTTCAGGTTGGGTCCCGTGTTCTTTTAACAAGAACCACCACCCCGATCTGGTTTTGATCATTTCCTTATTTCCTGGCACCGTAAGACTTCCCAGGCTCAGTTCGTATTTTCCATACATTGCCTTGGAATCAACCACTCCTCCAAGGAGCCCTGGTCCCTTTTGTTGGAGAACCAAGACCTTGAGCTAGACATCAGTGTTTCTTGATCCTCTCAGCTAATAGAGCTGGGAAATATATGTATGTATTCTAGCCCACTCCCATATACACATCTATATTTATGTATTTATTTCTCTGTGTGTACATTAAAAACCATGAGTGCATACTGATGCCTCTGATTCCAATCCCACACCCCAAGGTTCATTTGAGCCTTCCAGTTTCTTTATTCATAATGATTTTCTCCAGTAGAGAGAATCCCATCTTTCATTATCTAATATCTATTTGTTCATTTATTCAATTCTAGGACATGCATGAAAGAGTTTCAGAAGTGCTAGCCCCTCCCCTGGTGTCAGGGAACCTCCCTACTTTCACTAACGAGATTGTAGCCTCAAGGATCCAGTCCAAGACACTGTTTACCACAGTTACATAGGTCAGCTTTCTTCTTTCCCACCACTCTATTCCTTTGTAACCTAGCAGGTTTGTTTGTTAGCGTCTGTATTCCATCTTGGGCTCCCCCCAGATCCTGGTTGGTTTTCACTGTTTACTCTTGAGGTGTGTGAAATATTGCTATGATTCTAAGAGTTAGAGCTGTACAAAATGACATCCTCAAGAAGTACCCTCTCCCCGCATCCCAGCTACCTGCTTCCCATTTTCCCTCTTTCTCACCCCATTCCCTCCTGTAGGTAACCAGTTTCTTCAGTCTTGGGTTTCTCTTTCCTGATTTTTCGTTGGTAAGTATGAGCAAATACCTATGTATGTCCTTACATTCTCTTCTCTCTTACAGGGAAGGTAGCACTCTGTCCATGTGCTTTTGTGCTTACTTGTTTTACTTAACACTAAGTTACTGCTGCAACTTCTTGCCCAGGTTTCACTCCTGGCTCTATCTTCAGTAAAACTGATTCTGAATATGGAGTTTGTGGGATTTTCCCCAACTCCTAGTTTCACTGAAAATGTACTTTGTGGGTTTTATTTTTGTATCCTTCTTATTGCTCTAGGTGGCTTCCAAGGGCTGAAAAAGTTTCAGAGCTAAGTTGTTGCCATAGTCCCACTGAAAAGGAAATTTACAGTATTTGCATTTGAAAATGTTTCCCTAGAAGAAGACTGAAGAGAATGACTTTATAATGGAATTTTAAGCAGAGTTCCTTCGTGGAGATGTTTGAAAAGGGTGAGGAGGGAAAAGCCTTTATAAAAACAGTATCAGCTCATTACTCAGGCATAGTCATTTAATAAGTAGTCTTGAGGGCCTACCGTGTGGCAAACATTGTTCTAGGTACTTGGGATACATACATCAGTGACAAAAAGAAAGATCCCTGTCCTTGTGGAGTGCACATTCTGGAATTCCTTCTATATGCAACATACCATACTAACGACTTAAAGGATATCAGGGACGCTTGGGTGGCTCAGTCAGTTAAGCATCCGCCTTCGGCTCAGGTCATGATCCTGGAGTCCCAGTGTCCGTGTCGGGCTCCCTCCTCTGCCGGGAGCCTGCTTCCCCCTCTCACTCTGCCCCTCCCCCTGCTCATGTTCTCTCTTTCTCTCCCTCTCTCTCTCTCAAATAAATAAATAAAATCTTTTTTAAATAAATAAATAATAAAGACCTAAAGGACATCAGACACATAAAAAAATCAAAGTAAGTCCCTGCCTTACAGAAGTTTACATTCTTGATAATAGATAATATGTACACATGTTCTTAATGGGAGGTAATGTGCACATTCATGAAAAATACAGAGTGATTTATCCTAAATTCCAAATTATAAACACTAATTTATTCCTACTTTCTCTTAAATCTTTATGAAGCACCTATGTGGCGAACACTGTTAGGCACCAGGGATAGAGCAGTGAATGAAATAGAAAAAAAGATCACACCTGATTTCATGGAGCTTACAGTTTTGTGGCAATAGAAAGACCATTGATCAATCAAAAAAATAAAAAGTTAAAGCGTGTTAAATATCAGGTAGAAATAAGTGCTCCGAAGACAGAGAAGGCAGGACAGGGAGACAGGGGTGTTGGGATACAATTGGAGTTGCACAGTCTCAAGAAGTTCTTTTCGAGGGGCAAGGACCCACAAGACATGAAGACAGCCGACTGAGGGGAAGGCACGCCAGGCAGAGGGAGTGGCCTGTGGTAGCTGGGAAGGAAGGAAATCACCCAAGGCTTAGTTTCCAGGAAACCTCCCCTGGAGGTGCAGCAGTGTGGCTAGGCTTAGAAAGAGGACTCGTCTCTGGGATTTGGGGAGAATAGGAAGGGCAATTCTAGGGGAGCAGCAATATAACTAGTTATGGAGCACAGGAAGGTCCAAATGAGTCAACCCATCTGGCTGTGGAAGAGTTTGGCTAAGCCAGAAAAGCCGGTTGGAGACAGTTCTGAAGGCTTTGAGTGTAAACCAAGGGGAAGTTCCTTCTTCAGTAGGCACTGCGGGGACCATTGAAAGAATCTAAAAGTGGAATGCACAGTAGTCTATATAGTTTGACCCCCATTTTATTTTCAGACCAAAAAAGCACATGAATGTACCCACAGAGATAAAAGACTACAAGGAATACACCAAATGATAACACCAATTACCTCTGGAAGGTAGAATGGTGAAGCATTTTTCTTTTTCTTTATGTTCCTCTGAATTTCCTGAATTTTCTGAAAATAGTAATTATTCCTTTTATAATCTGAAAAAAAATTAAACAACCCTTGGTATCATCACAAATGAAAGATTAAAATGGGAATGGCCCAAAGGAAGGTTTTAGAAAAATTCAAGTGAGCAGTGGATACAGATGGACAAGAGAGGGAAGAAGATGGCTCCTCAGCAGGAATGTAGTTCCAGCCGCGAAACACCCACTCCCTTATCTTGTAAGGCCAGCCCTGGTTCTGTTTTTGAGGGTTTTAGAGACAGCCATGGGGAAGGTGACATTTCTCAACATTTCTCCACCTTTCACCCAGCTACGGGCAGGAGCCACACTTTCTCCCTCCCAAGAGCAGACGAGGCAACTGCTAAACTGAGAAAAGAAAAAGTTTGAAATCCAAAAGCCATTAAAATACAGTGTATATGTTTATTCTTTTTACATATCCGTGTTTCACAGCTCACATTCAAATCTAAAAGTGATTGAAGAAAGCATTCCTTGAGAAGTGAGGTGGAGGCTTCGATTTATAAAATCCTTCCTCTGGGGTGTCCACAGAAGCTACCAAGTAATTCTTCCTCCATGTAATTCTGGGAAATGAGATAGCATGGGAAAGTATGTCTTTCATGGGGTCTGTCAGGAAAGGAGGGCTAAGTCTTCATTCCCAAATCGGCAATGTTAGAAGCTCACCTTCTGCTATGGACTGAATTGTGTCCCCCCAAAACCTTATGCTGAAGCCCTAGCCCCCAAAGTGATGGTATGTGGAGATGGGGCCTCCGGGAGGTAAGTCAGGTTTGATGAATTCATAAGGTTGGGGTCCTCATTATGGAACTAGTGCCCTTATAAGAAGAGATACCAGCAAGCTTGCACTCGAGTTCCCTCTCTCTCTCTCTCTCTCTGTCCTTCACCATGTGAGGACACAGTGAGAAAGCAGACATCTGCAAGCCAGGAAGAGAGTTCTCACCAGAACCCAGTGATAATGACACCCTGGTCTCAAACTTCCAGCCTCCAGAACTATGATAATTCAATTTTTGTTGTTTAAGCCAACCAGTATATGGTATTTTGTTATGGCAGCCCAAGCAGACTTAGCAGACTAAGATGCCGTCCCTCCTTCCACGTTCCTTCTAGAGCCATTGTCCATACTGTTCCTTTGGCTGTATCATAGTCTGCCTTATATTCTCAGGTATTTTAGAAATGGATCTAGACTTTCTGTTATCTTATTATTTTGAAATCAGGAGCCATGTTCTTAAATCCTGCTACCTTCACCAATAGCCAAAAAGTGTCATACATATATTCATCTCTCAGTCAATAAATATTTATCAAATAGCCCCCATACACCAACCATGTTTAGAAGCCCCCGGGAATACAAAGATAACAAGTATACTGTCTCTAAGCTCAAGAAGCTCACAGCATAGTAGCAGAGCCGATGAGACAAGTATGTAAGCCTAACAAGTGCACTGAGCACAGTTCTAGTGGCAGGTGGAGGTGCCTGAGCACGCTGAGGAAGGAGTTTTTACCTGGTAGCACAGATACGCTGAGGAGACTTCTCAGGTGAGGCAGCATTAAGTAGTAGCTTAGAAAACAGAGTTCTACAGATAAGGAGAAGAAAGAGGCTTTCACTCCAGGGACAAGGAACAGCATGACGGTGAGTACGGGGTATGTGAGTGGAAAGCTAGAGCCTGGCTTAGTGCTGTGTGCTGGGTGGGAAAAGAGGTGAGGGGTGCTGCAAGTGTGGAGAAATACGGCTAGACAGGTAAGTTGGGGCCAAATCATGAAGGGTCCTGATTTCTGAGTGAAACACAAAGAAGTTTCTGCTGAATATTTTAGATCTTAGGCTGCTCTCAGGAATTTTTAAGGAGGGAAGTAAGTGATCCAATTTGTATTTTGGAAAAATATGTCTAGGAAAAAAAAAGATAATATCAGAAGTAGAGATTGCAGACTAAAGGAGAACAGTGAGGAGATTGTAAAAATCCAGCCAAGAGGAGGAACAAGGGGAGAACAGAGAAAATGGAGAGGAGGAAATCTTCCAGACCACCTGAGTCTGGAAACAATGTTTGTAATTAAAAGTCACCACTGTTACATGGTTTTCCCTAACACATTCTATTGCCCTGAACAAGAATGAGTAACAAACCAACCAAAAGATAGGAGGTATATCCTGAGCGCAGGACGAGAAAATCAGGTGTTTCTGAAAGCTGAAGGGTCACTGGACCTGGGATATCAGTGAGTGTGTCATGTAGGTGATTTCTCATGGATCCAAATGGGCGCAGCTAGGAAGGAAGACAGACTTCGGGAATAGCAAGGACTCACAGCAAATGAGGCTAAAGAACTGGTTGCAATGAGGAAAAGAAAGCAGAAAGGTATTTCCAGATTGAGGATTTCAAATATTGAACAGTTTTATATGTGACAAGACCCAGGGTATAGCCACTTGTGATGAAACTAATTCATTAATGGGAGAAAAAGGTGAAATATACACACACATACATGCACACATACCCACATATTCCCACATCCATTGCCAGCTACTAGTCCATTCCTCTTCTCCACTTTGTAGCTAAATTTCTAGAAAAAGTGGTCTACAGAGGCTGTCTCTAATTCATCTCCCATGTACTCCATAACCCACTACTTACCATCCTCTATCCCAGCCCTACACTGAAACTGCCCTTGTCGAGGTCATCAAGGACCTCCATGTTGCTAGAACCAATGGAAATGTCTCCGTAGGCTGAAACACTAGGTGACTCGATCAGTTCCATCAATGTATACACCATCTGTATGCTGATGAATCCCATACTACATCTCCAGTTTAGACCATTTCTTTCAGCTCTAGAATTGCCTTTTTTATCGCCTAGTTGTTACCTTCCCTTGGATATCTCATAGACTTCTAAAACAACCCTCAAGGGCTCTTTCCCCAGCTGAGTCTCCCCCTTCTCAGTAAATGGTTACTACTGTCCACTCAATTCACAAGCCAGAAACCTACAAGACATTACTTTTTTCATTGCTTCACCCTTCATGCTGATCAGGGCCCTGCCAGCTCATAGTTTAAGTGTATGTAGTGTCTGTGCTCTCTGCTCACCTCCACTGTGAGTGGAGCCGCTTCATCTCTGTCCTATGTGCCAACATCCACTTATCTGAATCTTTCATTTTTCTCATGCTCATCCCACCACTCTCTACTTGCCTACCAGGATGATCTTCTTAGGATAAAAACAAAATCACACAAGTCCTTCATCTTCCATGGATTCCTATTCCTGTCCTCACATTTCTCTGACTACCTCTTGAAACCATGCTCACCATATTGACTGAGCTCCAGTCACAGTATTCTTTCCGTTTCTAGAATAGACTATGCTACCTCTCACTTCAGGACCCTTACCCATATTGTTTCTTCTCCCCAGAATCCTCTTTTTTTCTCCTTTAAGTGGCCAAATTCTTTCTCATGTCTTGTATCTTGGCTTTTGAAAGAATGAGAAATTAATCTTCAGTTTTATGGATTTTAAGAAACATGTACAACAAGGTTTTCATTGAGACAAGAATGTAGAATGAACATCAAGGAGGAGGAAAAAGAAAATAATTGGGGATAATAAACAAAATTAATCAACACTTATGTATTTCAGTGCTATCTCTTGACCAGATAATAGAGATGCAGACGGGAACAAAATAAAACTTAGAAGGGGGCCATGGAAAGGGAAGAAACGAGCAGGATTGAGAATGCCTTCACTCAGGGAGGTTCCACTTTATAATAAAAACAAAGATGGTTGCTGGGGAAGGTGGAAACCGGTAAATGAACAAGAGAATGACTGTTATTTCTGACCAGTGTTGGAATTTCCTCTAGAACTTTAGTGGAGACTCATCATAGCTTCTTTCCAAGCATCAGGAGAGAACCACCAGACTGAGCAGGTGTGTATACATGTCATGGTCAGATGCCAATCTAGGATGTGACCAGTGGAACAATACCCCCCTGGCTGGGGGTATCTGAGGGGTACCTGGGTAAGTGATGAGACACACAGACAACAGAGGGAATGGGTGGGCTAAAGGAAAAACATTTAAACCCATCCCAGAAAAATAAATATATTTAAAAAAATAAACCCTATCCCACAGTAACTGCTCATTCAGTAGCTGTGCAACCCCTGATCCTTAGTAATTCTGAGAAAATAATTTTTAAGAAATGATGCAACTGAAGTTTCAAAATTGAAGTTGTACGGTTCTAAGGAAGCCAAACCTCAAACCCACCTTTCCCTCCAAAAATAGCAAGTTAGAAAAAAAATTGCTCTGAATATTTTACATTACTTAGTTTTTCACTTTTTATGCTAACAATATTTTATAGAGATGCAATTTGCATAGAGTCACATACACAGGTCTCCAGTGCACAGCTCCATGAATGTTAACGTAGGTACTCATCCTCTGTCACGACTACCCAGCTCAAGAGGATAATGCAATACCAATATTTCTATTGGCTTCAAAGTGAGCAACACAAATTCTTTGTGCTAGGTAATACCCATTACGAGTGCCCTCCTCCACCCACATTCTGAGGAACCAAGGTAATTTTGGTATGGTTGAGTTAATGAATGCCTGGAATAGAAAAGCCATTTTCACTGAAGTTATCTTTACAGTGTCAAAACCCTAATAGATATCATTCTTTTCTAAAAGAAGGACCAGCCACGGTAGCTCTATATTTAGAGGAAAACAAGAAAAACATTATTATGCTTTGGAGAGTAACTTGTGACCCTGCTTCTCTGAGTGGGATTTACCAGGTTATTCTGTTCCTAAAAGCCACTAATAACCCCAGCTCTACTGGTTTGCTTTTCCCTGTGTCCCCCAGAGGGACGTATGTTCAGTCCTGTCAGGTGTGAAATCAGACCAGAGCCTAAAAAAAAAAAAAAATTCTGTTATTAACAGTGCTTTTGCTTTTGTGTGTCTCACCCTAGTGGGATGGTCTGTGGTTTCCATGGCAATGATATCTGGCAACAATGCCAGGCAGCCTTCCAGGAACTGGGGTTGGAAGCTGTGAGGCTAAAATACGTCTGTCAGAGGTAATGAAGAGTTCTCTATGTAAACATTTCTATCTGACTGCTCCGCTCAGCCACCTGCACAGGTCCAGAAGGTAGTGAGTCTGATGCAGGGGTAGGGATCTGGGGATGGGAGTGTCAGCCTGAGACTAACGTATCACGTATCACACAGACCATCTTTATTGCATGTATTGTGATAGAGCCAATAGTCCCACCCAAATGGATGGCTTATTTATCCAGATAATAAATTAAAAGCTGATGCCGGGTAACCTCTGGAAGCTTTGCAAAAGACCTGCAACAATTCTCAGATTCAGCTTTAAAAGCTGAATTCCTCATATTTGTACTCCCCGCCATCTCTAATAAGTTGCTTTCCCCAAATTTTCTATTTGTGTTAATGCTATCACCATTTTCCTAAGCATCCAAAGCTTCAGTTTGAGCCTTTAGCCCATTCTTCTAATTGAGCCAACAAATCCTATCAGCCTTTCCTTCCCATTTTTTCTATTAGTCATTTATATCATTCCATTTATTCAGGCATTAGCTCATTTTAAATATATCAAAGATGCAACAAAGAACAAAATAGCGGGGAGAAGTTCAGTCTCTGGGGACGGGCTTAGCGCACAGAACCAGGCAAGAGTCATGATTCTGTATATGACAACTCAAGTTAGATTTCTGCCCACTAGACTAGGATTTTTTCCTGTTATATACATCAAGTGATACCCTAGTAGGCTGCCCATCTCTTTCATGTCTATGGACATATTAGGAATTAGCCCCCACTGAAGATCCTTGTAGGCTTAACTATTCTGGTTGCCATTCTATCTCTATTGCTATTAACTCTTTCTACTCTGTTGATGTCTTATTTCTGGAAATAAGTACTACTGCTTGACCTCTGCCACTGTAGGATCCCTTCATAATGACATCTCCATCATAATGGCAACATCCTCACCATCATCCCAGGCTACAGAGGCAACTCCCATTGAGCTTTTCTAGAATGCTGGTGCTCCCTTCACTAGTTTATTTTTCCGTGTCTTCATGAAGTGTCTCATGGGATCACCAAAGGACATCCACCGCAGAAGATGCCCTCAATATCCAGATATTCATGGTGACATGTTTTGTGGCAAGTAGCTTCTCCCCAGCTACTTCAGGGTCCTTAGTGGCAGGGAGGGAGGCTATGGAAGAGCTTATCAACTTGCATTGCCACTCCCAAGTTGAACTGGCAATTGCTACCGCTGACTGTCTAATCTGCTGATAGCAGAGACCAAAACTGAGCCCATTGACATGCTATCATTTGCGAGGAAGCTGGAGCACTACCTAGCAGCAGATTACTTATGTTGCAGCTCTTCCTCATAGGGTCAAACCACTGCTGCTTGTTGGAATATATACTTGTTAGAGCATGGACTTCTCTTTCCTAACTTCAATGTTTTCCCCCTACCATTAACCTTGGACTCATATAATAATGCCTTATCCACAGTTACGATACCCCACACAAAATTGCTTCTAACTGAGGAACTTATTTCATGACAAAAGTGGCATAGCAAAGGGCCCATGCCCATGATTCCTACTCGTCTTAACATGTATCACATCACACAGAAATAGTTGCTCTGATCAAATGGTGGAATGCCAATTAAAGGTCAGCTAAGGGGCGCCTGGGTGGCTCAGTTGGTTGAGCGACTGCCTTCAGCTCAGGTCATGATCCTGGAGTCCCGGGATCGAGTCCCACATCAGGCTCCCTGCTCAGCAGGGAGTCGGCTTCTCCCTCTGACCCTCCCCCCTCTCATATGCGCTCTCTCTCTCTCTCTCTCTCATTCTCTCTCTCAAATAAATAAAATCTTAAAAAAAAAAAAGGGGGGCGCCTGGGTGGCTCAGTTGGTTAAGCGACTGCCTTCGGCTCAGGTCATGATCCTGGAGTCCCGGGATCGAGTCCCGCATCGGGCTCCCTGCTCGGCGGGGAGTCTGCTTCTCCCTCTCCCACTCCCCGTTTTGTGTTCCCTCTCTCACTGTGTCTTTCTCTGTCAAATAAATAAATAAAATCTTTAAAAAAAAAAAAAAAAAGGCCAGCTAAGAAAGAAAACCCTGAAAGACTTGTATCCTCTCTTATAGATGAAACCAGTGACCAACACATGGTGCAGTTTATTCTATAGCCAGACTCAAGGGGTAAAATTTGGGAATGGACTCTCCTACAGAGAGATAATTTTTGTTTCCCATCTCTACAACTATGAGCTTTGCTGGTTTAGGGATCTTAGTTCTCAAGGAGAAATGATCCTATTTAGGCTTATCTGACCATTTGGGGTTTTTCTCGTGCTACTGAGCCAAAAGGCTCAAAAAGAGTTCTATATAATGTTTGGGAAAATTGCTTCTCACAGGAGCAGAAAGAACTGTGTCTGGAAACTACAGTCTTCTATGGGTGTCTCACATGCTTTCATGTGGAAAACCACATCCCAATAAAAGAAAGACTCTGGGGATTCAGACACTTTTAGGAATGAAGGCCTGGGTTGTGCTACTGGTAAAGAAGCTTTGCCACCTGAGTTGCTATCTTAGGATGAAGGAAATATCAGATAGGTAGTGGAAAAGGAAGTTATAAGTATCAAGCATGGCCTCATGAACAATTATAGAAAAGTAGCTGTTATGAATATTTTCTACTTTGCATGTAATGTGTATTCTAATGTTTTTTCTTCCTCCTCCTCCTTTCTCCTACTATTTTACTTAAGTACTACCATTGTTGGTTAAATCTATGACTTTGCGTTTGTGTTATAGAATATTCAGATAGATATGGATATGATTGCTGTGGGAAATCTTCCTTTGGGGAGAGGGTAATACGGTCTTCATTTGTATGAAGAATAATTGCTTCTTATTAGGAAGATGCACAAAACTCTTAGTTGTTAGAAGGATAGGTATGGATGCTGATTTGCTGAGGGGATTGACTGGACTAGTTATTTACCTATTTTCTCTGAGCCCCAGTCCTTTCCATACCCTGTACCTCTGGGCCTAGATTTGCATACTATGTTCTTCATACTAGCTTGCCAGTTGGCCTTTTATTAGGTTCTGCTGATGAGAGGCACCAAAGGATTGGAAGGTGGCAAGAAGAGAGAAGAGACATTCCTCCCGTTTTCAGGCCCTATTAGCAATACTCCAGCACCAGAGATGGTTGACTCCAGCCTCCGGCTTCTTCACTACTCCTGGCACCAGTCCTTCCATGCCCCTCCAGAGGTACCTGCAGCAGTGAGGTGTGGGATTCCCAGTGGTGCCAGTACTAACCATGCTATGCTCCCTCTCCCACTGGACTTGGCCCCCTTCCACAGTGTGCACCCACCAGATGACGCCCTCTCCTCAGAAGTCCAAGCACCATGAGGCCACACCCTGTCTTCAGAGGTCCAGCGCTCACCTAACTCTACTCCTCCTCAGAATTCTGAGCACCAACAGTAGGGTGACAACGGGTTCTGGACACCCACCTCTTTCTTCTAGTCCCCTAGTCCTGTAGATAGCTGATTCCTGCAGTTACTAAAACCACAGTTACCTCAACATCTCTTCCAATGTTGTGTAATTAATGACATCTACTTCTGTTTTAAATGTCTAGTTTGTTAGGTTTTACGTTTTTTGTTTATCTCTTGCTTTCTGACTGGACCTTGCTTAATACAAAGAGGAGTAGTAGGTCTGGAGGGAAAATTAACAGATCCATATATCCATTGTTACTCCATTCATTAATCCCTCTACTCTTCTGTCCATTTGATATTTATTGAATACTTCTTAGGCACTCTACTAGGCTTTGGGACTATAAAGGTCAAGCAGGCATGGTTCATCCCAGTCATCAAAGAACTTCAATTCTAGTGGAGGAAATAGAAATGAGAGCAGCAGGAACAAAAGAGCATAGTAGATGGTAGAGGAGCACTTACCTCAGGGGATTGGTGGGGGGAAGGGGAGGTTGGCAGTCAGCATATGCTTCTAGAAGCAGTGACATCTGAACAGAAACACCAAGTGTGAATAGGAATTAACAAGGCATAAAGTGGAGGCTGGGAAGAAAATGTTCCAGCAACAAGTGTAAAGAAAATGTGGCAAGTTTAGTAGTTTGCTACTGATGGAGCTTAGATTGCACAGCAGGGCAGGGCAAAGCTTGAGGGGATGGAGGGAAAAGTCAAGAGGCAAAGCCAGGCAAAAGAACAGAGGCTGGACTAGGAGCAGGAGGTGGGTCTGATGGCTCTTGTAAGCCTCTCTTCTTCCCTGTCTTGTTCCATACAGTGTTCAGTGTTGCACGCAAAGAAGTCATCCTACCCGTGCAGTGGACTGAAGGTTTGTGTTCCCCCAAAATCCTTATGTTAAAATCTTAACCCCAATGTAATGGTATGAAGAGGTAGGGCCTTTGGGATGTGATTAGGTCATGAGGGTGGAGCCCTCATGAATGAGATTAGTGTCCTTACAGAAGGGACCAAGAGAACTCCCTCGCTCTCTTTCCACCCAGTGACTTGGTCACAGCAAAACCTGAACTAAGACAAGTGGAGTGAGGTGAGAGCCCCTTACCCAATTCTGCAGCCTCAATGCAAAGCCCCAATAATGACACTTCCCAGGTAAGTCTTTCACCCTCAGGTTACTTGATTTCCTCCCAAATGTGGCTCTCCACTCCAGTTTCCTTCTAGGTCTTTCTCTCCTTTGTCTTTCCCTCTCAGATTCTCCCTCTTCCTAATGCAGAGCAATTGTGTCCCCTCTCAGCTCTGCCAAACGTGCATCATCCCCCCATCGTCTTTGCTCATCCGGTTACCAGGGTCCACCCTCCTTAGCAGGCAGATGGATTATATGTGACAAAAAAATATTTTCTTGTCATAGAATGGAGAGAATGAATAATTTAAGTAAGCATTAGAAGTGTGTTACAAAGTTGTTTGAAGAAATACTGTGTAAACAGCTACCTCTTTTTGCTGGTGCCATAGTAAATTTGGTGACGGAAAGAGGTACTCTTAATGACATGGCAGGAATTCCCAAAGAATGTGAACCCATCTAATTACTACTTAGTAAATTTTTTTTTTTGTAAACAGAATACAACCTAAGTACCTTAAATGATTTTTAAATCCATTTTAAACACAGCTTTTGAAGTTACAGGATTCTTTGACTTATGTGAAGGATGTATTCCATGTATAATTAAAATTTGGTTGATGGGAGTCTACCTCCCACTGATTGCCACATTAAAGCCACATGTGTATTCACACACAAACTACACCCTGGCACCAGCATTTGGATATTCTTGTCACACTGTCAGAACACACAGCAATCACTCTATCACTTGAAATCTGGAGCAAACACAGAACTGCACAACTATCCAGGCAACATTACAAAGAGAATCACCAAAACAAGATGCAAAATTATGTGCGTAAAAATAAACCTCTCTCTCTCATACGATTTCACTCTTGGACTCCCTCTTTCCATACATTCTGTATCATCAGGTGTGATGGGATATTGAGCAAGCTTATTTTTGTATTTTCCAAAAATTCTACAATGCAAAAGTATACGTTTTATAATTATATAGTAGAACCTTTGCACGAGGTATGCAAATATCTGGGGCTACCTGGCAAACCTGTGGGGTCAGACTTCCCAATATGTATTTACACAAAGAATCGAGAATACTTCTCAAAGAAAACAACATACAACAGAGCCAAGAATAAGTCTTGACCCAGCAAACAAGCCATGGTCATTAGAAGAGAGAGATGATCCTGACTACATCCTGCTGTGCATTTTTTGGATGTGTCTGTCCACTTTAGCTTCATATCTTAATTCTCTGAAGAAAGGGTCACTAATATCTCTGTATTACTGAATATTCTTTATGACATTGGGGCAAATTCACCCAGGTTCCTCATACTGGGTATAGCACAAAAGCAAATATTCTTCCCCCGTTCCCAATGCCACTGTTTTAGCACCAGGAAGAATCTAGGAGGAGACTGTAGAATCCAGCAAGAGGATGTTGAGTCTGGAAGTCACAGAGATAGATGCTGATCTGGGAAGAGAAGTGACTTCGCAGAAACAGTGGTTTTGCACAATGATTATACAGAAGAGGCAAGAGTGTCCACCAGGTGGGAAGGGGGCCAGGTGGACCCAGCAGAGAGGTGTCCAGAAGCAGTGTCCGATGCAGTGGTGTGCCTGGCAGACATGGCAAGCCGCTGGAGGGAGAGAGTGCCAGGATAAGACGAATAAAACCCCAAGTCCCATGGGAACATGGGAGACATTCCTTCAGGACTCCCAGGAAAAAGCCGAAAAGAGTTTTCAGGAGACTGGAGCAAAAATTAGTGAAACGCAGAGGTGAGGAAGTACATCTCACAGTGTCTCACACAGGGTAGGCATTCAAACTTTTTCTTGTGCAAGTGTGAGTATAGCAGGTATAGAATATGATAGAAAATGGGAGAGACTCACAATTATAAATGTATTCTCTAAACAGTGTTACAATCTGTCGAGGACATTTCTGTCTGTTGATCCTTGCTGTGCCCTCTATAGCAGTGATTTATCAAACCGTGTGTAATGGATTCCTGGGGTTCAACTGGAAACGCCTCAGAGGGAAAGTGAAGGTCCTTGGGAGGGGCTCAGGTGTGATCCCAGAATGATTTTGCTGGGGGGGCGGGGAGTGGAAGATCTTCTCAACCTAAGACAGAGTCACTGCTGCACAGCACTATAATTCTAGATAACTCATTCTCCAAAACAATAACCCTTAAAATATTTGAAGACACTTGTCACATCTCTGCTTAGTCTCTTCTCCTGAGGTGAAACACCTCAGACATCTGCTTCTCAGATAAGGCGGTTCATCATGTCAACTGCTTTCTCCCATCGCCCTCTGGTTAGGTAACCCGTGTCCTTTTGAATATGTGTGCAGCTGAATCAAAATTCACAGGCTTTGACTTTGACATATTTTTTTTTAGTTTGTATTATCTACAATTAATTATATCTTACTTTAGGGCCCCTGTTCCTGATCATAGGGAAGAAAATTAAACTTTCCAGATAAATTGAACTATTTCTTCCAATTTAAAATTCTGCTGCACTACACATCTCTATAACACCGATTACTGGTCCACGATTGGATGTCAGTACAATACAGAAGTCACTTTGGTTCATACACGATTTCTGCTAGGCAAGGAAGGCAGAATTAGCATTGTAACCCAGCAGGAAAGGAAAACCCCCTCAGCTTGAGGGCTGTATAAGCCAGAGCCTTCTAATCTACACTTTAAGAAAATGAAAAGCAGTTATCTACTAAAGAATTGTGGGGCCTTTTGTTTGTTTTTGATGAGTATCTCTACCCAGGATTCCAACCCTCTGCTCAGACTCCAGTTCCACTTGCCTTGCCTCAATACAACAAGGCTGTGCCTTTGCAATATTTTTTCTCAGGATTTTTATTCCCCAAGGCAGCCTCTGATCCACCTGCCTGCCTGGGCAGTCATGTTCACCCTGAAATACACAGGACTGTTTTGTTAGTGCTCTGATTCTGAATGGTTTACCCCTAAACTTATTTTTCCTACAAATCTTGCTATTCTTCCTGAGCAATTGTACAGATTGAGAGGTTTTTCAGGCGCAGGTGCATGGAGTTATAACAGAAAGACCCATGTCTCATTCAGGTCAATATTCAATCAATTCAAAGTTTAAACTCTCCATATAAGGGTGTTTCTCCCCTCTCAAAGGAATCCCCACCCCTGCCCCCTGCCCTTCCTGGTGTGTAAGTTCAGAGACAGCTTTTGTATCCTAATGGCAGTCGAGTTAGGCAAGGGCCTCTGATCTCATTCAGTGCTATATCTGGGCTGTCACTGTCCTCTGTTGAGATGTCCCCTTCCACCTGGTTTCTGGTCCTCTCGGCTGGCCTAGGGTGCCCCATCCTCTTCCTAGATATTGTGCAAGCACCCACTGCTGAAAAACCTGGCAACTCCTATCGCCCTCAGTTGCAAAGTCCCAGCAGTATGCTCTCTGCCATCTGATCGCAGACCTGCCCTGGTCTGCATGCCTCCCAGACCTTCTCCATTCCCCTACTAGCCCAGGTCCCTCCATCTAGATGCCTCCCTCTACCATGCTGCTCTTCTGCTCTGCACTGTGTCAAACAACAGCGTGGCAGGAACTTTTGTTATATCTTAACTTCTGCCGTCCCAAGATATGCCTTCTTATAGTTCTATGCTCAGACTGACACAATCCACACTTGATACATAAAGGGAAACATCTGAATGTTTGAAACCCCCCTTAGGTTTCCACAAAGTTTGGCTTTCAAGATTATTGTCTCTCTATGGGTTCAAGAAAAGTCAAATTTGAGTGCTGATACTAAAATATATTTCCCCATTTTTCTAGGCTGTTATTTTTCCTTCCATTGAAATAATCAATGATGACCAGTGATTTGGGGTGGAGGAGCTCTGGGACACCAAGAAACTCAGCAGCATAAGGAATCAAGATACTTTGGTTTGATACGTGTGAAACATTCATCAAGGTTCCATGTAATGTCCACAACTGAATATGGAGGTCTGACCAACAGAGTTCAAGGAGACTAGACGTGAGAGTGAGCTGGCCTCTATAAAGGGTATTCCTTTTGGATCACCCATGTCATTTTTTTTTTAGTCATGTGACTGAGTTAAGTAGCTTCTGGGAAGGGGGCAATGTGGCCCACCCTTAGGTTCCCAGGGTGCTCAACTAGATGTTTTCTGAGCTAAGGATGCTGCTGGGATTTCTCCATCTGCTATTTTCTTTGCCGCGAGGTATCTGCCTCTGCAGCAGTTGTGGAAGGCCTATTACTTTTATTTGTTCTGTTACCTTAGGCCTTCGATTTCTTTGCTCACAGGAGTTCCATGCAACTGCCAAGCACAGGAAACAAATGATACAGTCATCCCTGTTACAGAGGGGCCCAAACCTCCCCACACTGGGCACCATGGCCAAGGAGCACCTGGCCCTTCAGTAGGGAAGGCTGCTACATCATGTGCTCACTAAAGGATCCAGCCAGCCTGCTCTGCTCTCCATGGAGCACCTTCTAGCACCTCTGCCCGCTCCATACCTTTGCAACCTGACCAACTACTCCCATTATTTGTTCTTTAGTTTTGATTAATAAACTTCTAGAAGAGGGCTTTGACATCTAGAAAGGGATATACCCAAAGCAAACATACAATACATAAAATTCTCCACCCTTGTGTACAAATTCCACAATTGCTTCTACATCTACATGGTCTTATGCACAGTTGGTAAATATAGAGTAGCCAATAAAAATGGATGGGAAAGATGGGGCAAAGGTTTATCCAGGTCTCTAAGCAAGCCCAGAGGCTTTGTCTTCTACTCTTTGTAAATTGGCTTCCTGTGGTCAATTGTCTCCACCACATCCAGAGGGTCATTTCACAGTGTAAATCCTGCCACAGCTCACTACTCTAGTCAACATTGCCCAGTGGCTTCTTATCACACAACATAATTAAATTCCTTATTCTGGCCTGGGAGGTCACACATCATCCAACCCCTGCTTCTCTCTCGGACTCCATCTCCTGCTCGTTATGTCTTGGCAGACTGGCCTTTTGCTGTTCTGTGATCCACCGTGTTGGTTCCTGCCTCAGGGTCTCTGCCCTTGATCTTGCCTCTTCCTGGAACACACTTCCCTCAAAACATCCCACTGTCCACTTTCTCATTTTAAGAAACAATTTGCAAAGGGGTGCTTGGGTGGCTCAGTCGTTAAGCGTCTGTCTTCAGCTCAGGTCATGATCCCAGGGTCCTGGGATCGAGGCCCATATCAGGCTCCTTGCTCAGCGGGAAGCCTGCTTCTCCCTCTCCCACTCCCCCTGCTTGTATTCCCTCTCTTGCTGTGCCTCTCTCTGTCAAATAAATAAATAAAATCTTTAAAAAAATTAAAAAATAAATAAGATCTTTTAAAAAAAAAGAAAAAGAAACAATTTGCAAAATTTTCTTGGTTCACACAAACTCACTGTTCAGTAATTGTTTCATGTGGATTATAGGACAAGAGAAATACCTATCAGTTCCATGTATTTAGAAGTTCCATCCAAACAACATAAGTATTTATGTCCTAACAACTTAGTAGCCTTTTGAAAAAAATAATACACATAAATTGAAAGAAAAAACATTTGCATTTCATTTATAAATAACCAGAATTACTGACGGCATTAGTTTTCTAGGGCTGCTTCCCAGGCCATTTTCCAGGGTCACAAATTAACACACACTGGGCCACTTAAAACAAGAGAAATTCATTCCCCCACTGCTCTGGAAGCCAGAAGCCGGATATCAAGGTGTCTTTGGGGCCGTGTTCTCTCTAGAGTCTCTGCAGGAGAATCCGCTCCCTGTGTCTCCTAGCTTCTGGTGGCTGCTGGCGATCCCTGGCATTCCTTGGCTTGTAGCAACATCCCTGTCACCCCCACCTGTCTTCACATCACCTTCTCCTCTTTGTATCTCTAGGATGAATCTCCAGCTTCTCTCTTATAAGGATGCTTACACTTGTTTTTAAGGTCCATCCAGAGAATCCAGGATAAACTCACCCTCTCTGGTCCTTAATCACATCTGTTGTCATATAAGGTAATGTTCATTCTTTTGCCTAATGAGGTAATATTCACAGGTCCCAGGATTAAGAAGTGAATATATCTTTGGGGGGTCATTTTTTCCACCTACCACACTTATTAGTGGGATGTGTGGATCTTCGGACACTGCACAACTCCTCAGACTTTGCAATCACCTTGGACCCTGCTACTGTCGCTACCCCTTCTTAGTTTTTAAACAATACTTGCTTTTCATCGTGTCAACAGCCTAAAATCTTAGCTTTGAGAAGGTAAATCATCACTGAAGGAAGGGAGCGTGATGTAATGTTGAAACTGTGAGAACCACTGCAAGCTCGTAGCTCATGTGGTATCTACTAGATGTTAAGTATTACTGTGTTTCCCTTGAAAATGGAGTAAGTGTCCTGTGAGCTCACTCCCGAACACTGTGGGAACCGTGGCTCTAAGGTATTTCTTCAATGGCATTCTTCAGAAAGACCATAGCTTACAGCCACCATCCTATCACAAATGTGTCATCACTCTGCCCATCCATTCTGCTCTACTTTTCTTCACAGCATTTAGCACCTCCTCACTTTACACTGTAAATTTGTGATTGCCTGCTTCTCTACTCTGATGTAAGTTCCGTAAGAGTCGAGACAGTGTCTGTTTTCTTCACCACTGTGCCCTTGGCCCCTGTAGCAGCCCCTGGTACAGACTCGGCACTCAAGCATTATTTACTGAATGAATGAATGAATGAATGAATGAAGATAGGAAAGGAGACCTGTGTTCTGCATATGCCAACAAATAAATTATAGGTTTTCTCCATGTGCTTTTCAGGTATATGTTTTCTGATTCTGTTCATTTTTATCTTTAAAAAGCATGTGAACCCTGAGTGCAAAGCCTCCTTATGTTTCCTCAACAATATAAAATTTATTTCTCTGAATTGTGACTCTATAGGACAGTTTGGTTGATCTCATAGGGACAAAGTAAAAATGTAAGAACATTCACTTACAATTGCCCTGCCCATGGCTGAACAGTGTATGGCAATCTAAGGGCTCAATTCAGGACTCTGTGAAAGAAGAGTTGAAAGTTCATGTTACAGAGTAAACAGCAAAGAGATGGATGCTTCCATGAGAGGCTCTGCCTGATTTTCCCTGGTAGCCTCCTTCTCTGTCCCTAAATACTGAACTTTCCTTCCAAGGGCCCTGCCTATCAGAGAGCATGGGCCTGACATTCAGAGCTCAGTGTCCTCTGGAGCTAAAATGTGTTTTTATACAGTTAAAAAAACTATTAATATCTTGTATTGTCTTCATTTTAGTAGGTGATTTCATTTCAAATGGAATAAATGCCATTTTTTATTAACTTTAATTGGAACCAATATTACAGTAAGGATGTGGGGCCTCAGGCTGTGAAATGGCTGGTTTGTTCCCTCATCTGTTGATTCTTTTTCTCCATATCCCCTTGAAAGGACGGGGAAGAAACTTATGACAGAATGAATTCATTAGTGACAAAATGAAACCAAGATAGGATTTTGCCCTCAGTGCTGAGCACGCTTGGAGCCCAGGAGCTAAACTCTAACAAAAGTGTGCGATCTGCCTAACGAGGAAGTAAGGATGCTTGGCAAGGATGCCAGGACCTGAGACGGAAGCCAAGTTGGAGGTAAGCTGGACCTCTGGGAAAAAAATACAGAAGGGAACAATAATGAGAAAGGAAAGGCAGTGAAACAGGAAAGGAGTGAAACAGAATAAAGCTCTGCATTCCCAGAGTCAAGCTGCCCTGCTTAAGTGCCCTACTAGAAAATCTATTGTGGGGCTGCATGTCCTCAACCACGCAGACTTAGCACAGAGTTCTCTTCAGAAGAGAAGCCTCCTGGATGCAGGGCCACCCACACCAGCTACTTCTACTCACCAATACACCTCTCTACTTGTGGAAATGAATGAAAAACAAAAGAGCATTCGACACCCCCAAAAATCCAAAAGAATAAGAGAACAAAGACCAAGAAGAACAAAAGGAACAACTAATCTGAGAAACAATGAAGGAATCAGACTTTAAAAATAATTAGCATCCTAAAAAATATTCAAGAAGATATTGCAGAATGGGGCACCTGGGTGGCTCAGTCCATTAAGCGTCTGCCTTCAGCTCAGGTCATGATCCCAGGGTCCTGGGATCGAGTCCCACGTCAGGCTCCCTGCTCAGCAAGGAGCTCGCTTCTCCCTCTGCTTCTGCCTGCCACTCCCCCTGCTTGCGCTCGCTCTCTCTCTCTCTGTCTAATGAATAAATAAAATCAATCTTTAAAAAAAAAAAAGAAGAAGCTATTGCATCCTTAAAACAAGGATGAACTTCCATGGAAAAGGGACAATCCAGGCCCCTGGATGGCTCAGTTGGTTGAGTGACTGCCTTCGGCTCAGGTCATGATCCTGGAGTCCCAGGATCGAGCCCCACATCGGGCTCCCTGCTCTGCGGGAAGCCTGCTTCTCCCTCTCCATCTCCCCCCTCCCATGTGCTCTCTCTCTCTCTCTCATATAAATAAATAAAATCTTAAAAAAAAAAGAAAGAAAGAAAGAAAAAGGGAAAATCCAAGAAAAGGAAAGATTAAAGTAATGGATGGACTAAATGATAATATCAAAGTAGTAAAAGATAGGGATAAAGATATACAAAATAGAGTCAAGGAAATCCTCCAGAATGTAGAACAAAGAAAGACAAAATATGGAAAATACGAGAGAAAAATGACAATGGTGATACATTTTCAAAGTTCAATATCCATTTGATAAGTTCCAAAATCACAAAACAAAAACAACAGCATGGAAAAATATATATATACACATAAAATAATAATGATAATATATAATCATAATAAATATTAAAATTGTAAATCATAAAATAAGGTAATAATATAATAAATAATAAAATGATAATTAAAATATAATAATAACAAAAGGAGTTTATCTTAGCTGAAAAGACCAGGGTTCTAAGATTCACACAACCAGCCATTTCCTGTTGAAATTTCAGGCTAAGAAAAACTAAAGGTCTGAGAAACTTCCAGAAAGAAAAAGCAACCAGGCTGATTGCAAAGGAGGAGTCACAGTGGATACTACAAAATAAGGAGCAAAGTCCAGAGAGGAAAGTTCTCTTGAAACTAGAAACGTTTCAGATGATGTGTGTGAGGATTTATTTAAGTGTCTTTGATACAAGATATCACAAATTTTAAAACCCATGTTCCATATTTATAAAAAACATTCAGAAGTATATACGAGCAAAAGTAAAAAACAGGCAAACAAAAAGCATCTGACAAAGAAATTGCATAGAGTATAAGGAACAAGAGCAACTCTGACACAGAAATAGGAAAGGAAATGAGATGGAAAACAAAAGAAATTTCTTAGGCTGCCAAACTTTGAAGATTTTATTTCAAACGACAAAAATTTAATTTACTAAATTATGTTTTCATCCACCTGCATCTAATTGTTCTACTTAGTTCTGGAGTAAATAATAGTTATATAATTATAGTATTAAAATGTTAATTATCTTTCTTGTTTTAGAATCAGCCTAAAGACAGAATATAAAAGGTTTAATTATAAGCACAGACCTGCAGGACAGAATATAAATGTTATAAATAATGTAGAGTAATGAAAATCAGGAAGTAGATGGGGAAAAAAAAGGTAGAGAGTAATATAAGTACACTAAATTGCTCATCTTTCATAGGAAAGTCAATATGTAATGTTTAAAATTGATAAATCAAGAAATAGAGGCACAAGAGTATTATTTCAACACACAATGGGAACCTCCAGAAGCACTAAAAAACAAATATACCCACCATAGTTGTTTCTAGGAACTAAGATCGGGGACAAGGACACAGAGCAGCAAGACAAGGAGATTCTACTTTTCACTTTATACGATCTTGTCCTGTTTAAATCATTTACATTTGGATCCATTCATTCTATTATTTAGCACAAAAATATGAAGAAGGAAACATTATACATGAAAAGCATACTCTTGGTCCCGAGTGTAAATATTTTGGCCAATTAAACCAAAAAATGAAATAAGTCCCACTATATTTTTAAAACTGTTTTTACAAATCCTGAGTTTTCAGAATAAAGTCTAGGCATCTTTCCAGCAGCATCCCAAGTAGCTAATCCCAACCACTGTTTGCTGCTTTAGATTGAGACCAGGAAGGTGTTGGCTAAAAGGTGATTGATAGCTAACTCTTTGTTCAAGGATTAAGAATTCAGCATTCATTGGTCAATCAGATTAGTGGTGAGTTACAAGGATACCCAACATTAATTAGATTTTGGTTTGGAGACAAAACAGATGGTAAAAAGGAAGAGCCACCCTGGAGAGAATACCCCATTAGGGTCCAAGAGGATGCCATAGCATCATTTGACACCTAAGAGGGAAAAAAGATCAGGAATAAGTTACCTGTTTCCCAGTAGTGCTTTGGGTCAGCCCTGACTGTAAACTTTGACAAAGCTAAAGTTTTATCCAAGGTTTCAACATCACTTTTAGGTCACTTCACTAACAATATCTTTGACTATATTCCACAGGCTTCATCCATTCTCAGACACCAGGACAAAAGTATTCAAGCTCTTTAGGCACAATGGGATTCATAGTGACCAAAGGCAGGTATATTTTGTAAATAGCAAGGCTGACCCAAAAGCACATTTAACAATGAATCTTTTACAAGAATGAAGACTATCAAAAGTACGGTACAAGGTATTGAAGTAATATTCACACAATTTTAGGTAATTATTATTAGAGCCTTGAGGGATAAAAATTTTTACCAACTTGCTGGTATGTTGGTTTTCAGTGTAATCGTGCAAGATCATTTGCATAGAGTTCTTTTAGTTTATGGCCTCCACGTCTTTTTTTATTCTTTTAAAATTCATTTCGACTGTGTAACTGACAGATCCCTGCTGGATACAAACAGCTAAGTCAATCTGAGGGTGACCCTCCACGCAAGAAGAAAATAGGTGACAAACACAAATCAAAGGTGTTAATATGAATAACATGTGATCAGTTGAATGAGAAAATGTATTAACAAATGGACTGAAATTTTCATTGTTCATATTTAACCCAATGCGTGAAAAGGAGTAGGTATTGGAACAGTGTGATCCTCAGGAGCCTCGACAGCAGAGTTGCACATTGACTTAATGCGCGAGAGAAGAAAGAGAAAGGCATCTTGCTAGCAAACAAAAAGGCTTTCCCTGAGCTGTCAATCAAGTGACAACCCAGGTGCGGCTGGAGGTGGCTGCATAAAAAACCTCTTCACCTCCATCCAGCTCCTTCTTAGGTCCCATGTTGCCTTGTAAAGACATCCTTCCAGCACTTTCCAGTTGCCTCTACAGTTTACCTCGTGATTCTGTTTTCTTTGTATGTTTGGGAAATCCTCAGTTCAACTTTGGGAACTCACCTCTAACCCAGGTTATCCAGAGGAATTCTTTTTTTTTTTTTTTAAGATATTATTTATTTATTTGACAGAGAGAGACACAGCGAGAGAGGGAACACAAGCAGGGGGAGCAGGAGAGGGAGAAGCAGGCTTCCCACTGAGCAGGGAGCCCGATGCGGGGCTTGATCCCAGGACCCTGGGATCATGACCCGAGCTGAAGGCAGACGCTTAACGACTGAGCCACCCAGGCGCCCTAGAGGAATTCTTATAGAATTAATCGCCAAGAAAATAGAATATCTAGCTGACTTGATCAATGTGACAAAACTTAAGAGAGAAGCTCTTGGTCCTCTATGGTTCTTATTTCTTTTGATTTTCATGTTGAAAGCAAATGGGACATTTTTTATTAGCATATCTGCTTTACTACAATGATAGCATAGCTTTAAAATTGGCTACAACTGGATTCATATTTGCCCATGTTTCTCTAACTCTTTCCCTGTATAATTCCCTGCACAGGGTCTAAATTTCTGTATCATATTTATTGAATAATTCACCACTCACCAATGCCAGCACCCCATGAGCACATGAGAGCCCTGTTAATTACAGATCTAAAGCATTCATTAAACTACTCTGAAACATGACAAGCACCACTCTATCACATAAAATAAGGCACAGGGTACACATGCATGCCTGCTTGTTTAGTAGTAATATGGATTTTAGTGTGCACTTGTCACCCACTTTAGGTTCTCATTATTGTCCTGTGTGCCCTAATTCAGTGATGTATCATCTTCCTGCATTTGTCTAAATCAGTTCAGCAGCAGATAAATCAAAGCTTTTCTTGCCCTTGCCCTTCCAAGCTGTTCAAATCATCCATCTGACTATGGAAGAAAGGAAATCATCACTTGCCTGGGAGAAGAAAACATCTGCATTAACTCTATAATAAACCACTTCTGCATCAGTGTGTGCAAATATGCACGAGGTGTGCATGCGTGCACACGTGTGCATAAATACTGAAGTTGCACATCTCGGGGCCAGGTTCTGAAAGAAAAACATCAAAGCCTCCAAACGTTGCTCTTTTTTTTTTTTCCCTTTTAAAAAGAGAAAAGCCAGTTTCAATTCTCCTCTTTTAAGAAGAGACTATATCCAACATTTCAAAAGCCACAGTAAGATCCTATTTTTATATCCTCATGAGCTGTAAGAGCCGGAAATTAATTGGTTCTTTAACTGGCAAATCCTTTGACAGACAATATACCCTGGCATTCGGGGCCTAATACATTTTTCTCTTTGTGGTTCAACAGAGGGAGAATCATAAACCAGGAAAGGCGTCCTGGGTAGACCTAAGGAAGGCAGAGGCCCCTCTTGCCCCTTTCATTCACTTTATCCAACCCACCCCCACTTTTTGATATTTTATTTTACTTTTTTTTTTTTGTTGTGCCTTTGGAGATTTTACTTCTTTTTCTAGGAAGTACATTACAAGAAGAAAAATTATGAAAAGCCAGGTCTGGGACTCTGACAAGGGAGACTAAAATGCAGCAGTTTCCACCACACCTGCAGCTGCCCTCCAGGAAGGTGCTGCCAAGGGGTCCATTTCCAACGCCTCCGTTAGGACAGGGGCTACAGCAACTCCCCCCCTCCTCGCCTGCAGTTAACTCCACTGCTCTTGGAGAATTTGCTGGCATGTCAAAAATGAAAGCAGAGCATTTGTCTTCTTTCACCTTCTGCAGAACATCCTGCAAAACCCCATTTTTCCAGAAACAATAGAGTCAATGGACAGGAGTCTTCTTGTGTTCTCTAAGGGACCCAAACATGCTTCTCTGAACTGGTTTCACTTGTCACTTGTGCATAAGGTAGAATCTAGGTTGAACTTTGTAACCTAGAATCTGGAATTCCTTTTGCTGGAGGCAAAAGTAGCAAATGTGGTCGTGTATTCTATTTATTTCAATTTATACTTTTGGTCAGAATAGCACTCTCTCCCCACCCTACTTATCCTCTTTGTTTTTAGTATTACATATATGTTTTACACATATGCTCTCTCATTTTTTTAAGATTTTATTTGTTTAGAGCAATTTTAGGTTCAGAACAAAATTAAGAGGAAGGTACAGAGATTTCCCATATGACAAACTCATACATACCCTCCCTCATTATCAACACCCTCCAACAGAATGGTGTATCTGTTACAACTGATGAATCTACACTGACACATAACCGCCCATTGTCCACAGCGGACACCACAGTTCACTCTGGCTGTTGGCCATTCTATGGGTTTGGACAAATGTATAATGATATGTGTCCTTCATGATGATAAAACACAGAATACCTTCACTGCCCTAAAAATCCTGATGTCTGCCTTTTCAGACTGCCCCTCTGCACCCCAGTCATGGCAACTGCTGATCTTTTCACTGTCTCCTTAGTTTTAACCTTTTCCAGAATGGCTAATATCGTTGGCATCATAGAGTATGTAGCCTTCTCAGATTGGCTTCTTTCACTTAGTAATATGCACTTAAGTTTCCTCCATGTCTTTTCATGGCTTCATAGCTCATTTCTTTTTAGTTCTGAAAAATATTCCATTGTTTAGATGTACTGCTGTTTATTTATCCCTTTACCTACTTAAGGACATCTCCTTTGCTATCCAAGCAATTATGATTAAAGCTGCTATAAACATCCGTGTGCAGGTTTTTGGGTGCACAAAAGTAAATACCAAGGAATGTAAATGCCAGATCGTGTGGTAAGAGTATATTTCATTTTGTAAGAAATCCCCAATCTGTCTTCCGAAGTGGCTGTACTGTTTTGTGTTCCCACCAGCATCCTGTTGTTCCACATCCTCATGGGCATTTGTTGTTCTCCAGGCACCCTACTTATCTGTTCTATTTTTGATATAAATTACTAATTTTTCTCAGCTATGGACCTAACTTTTTGAAAGTTAGCTGATAAAAGTAATGTCATACTTTTAAAAAAAGTTTTCATGTGATGTGTCTATAGGTATAGTATTGGATACACACAAACACATACATTCTCTCTCACCCTGGTTTTGGAAGGACTTCTTGCTTCTTTATGATTTCAACGTCCCCATGCTCATTGCCTCTGTGTTATTCCCTTTGTATACTAATTCCGTCTTCTCTTTCTTGTCCTACGAAATTCTGTTATATTTCATTAAACATCACTCGGAGGAGCAAAAGCCTGGATAACCCTGGAGGTTCATGTCCTCCTTTGATTTGGTAGTTAGGAGAGAGCTGGCTCAACAGATCTGAGTCAGCGCAAGAGAACGGGCTGCTGTCTGGCAACCCGGAGCCAGGTCTCCTATCTATGGGGCGTTGGCCACGGCGCATGCAGCCCACGGCGGCTCAGCATTAGCTAGGGGTAACAAGATTTTGACGGACTGTGTGTATTCTGTTACTTCTCTGCTTACAAGTTTTTCCTTAGTAAAACCTATTTTGTATCTGCATCCCCAGTGGCTCTGGTGTTTTATTTCCTGACCCCCTCCTTACACAATGACTCCAATCTCTACCTGGCACCTCTTTACCTGGCTTCTCATTCATGAGGCAACCCTCACAGTCGAGAGGAGTGGTTTATAAACTGTCTTGTGCAAATTTCTCAGGCTAGTCCCATGGCAAACATCTTAATAGCATGAATGCTTATTTCAAACAATGACCTTGTTTCTGATTCAAGCAGTTTTCTGACAAGATCCTTCACAAGTGAATCATCAAGGAAGTCTCATTCTTACAAGAATTCGGGGGTTACAAGCACAGAACTGAATGACTGAGTGGTGTGGGTCTTGTCCTGCCACAGTTATCCATAGATTAAGAACATTTGATTCTGGCTACCCAGATTTCTGTCCTTAATCTCCCTTTATCCGTTAGCTTATTCTCTTGATGTAGGGCAAGTGTATGTGTTGGGGACAGGGTAGGATGATAGTGTCTGCTAGTAATGATGTTAACATTTTTCAACTTCTTGAAGCTGGTATTTAGAATATTCACTAGTTATTGCCTGTTGCCTCTAAAAATATTTAGAATTTTTCAAACCAGGCGAAACAGAAAGTCACAAAGTTATCATGTATTCTCCTTTATATTAAAAACTCCAATTAAAAATTGTAGCTAGAGGTGTCAAACATAAAGATAAAAATCAACTAATAGTCTATATCTGAAAAAAAGTTTAAATAAAGATATCAGCAACTCACCAAATATTTTATGTACGAAAGGGAATTTAAGGAAACAGAATTCTTTCTTCTTTATACATTTCAGTGAAATCTTACAGCAGCACATGTTCTACACAATTTAGTCAGAGATCTCAGAGGATTCAGAAATATAATCATGGGAGGAAGGGTGTTCCAGAAGGAAGGCTTGACAAGAAGTGAAAAGAAAATAAATGGATTACAACAAGCATACTAAAAAGGAAAAATAATGTTAGATAAAATTTCCCAAGAAACTAGTGATAAAGGAACAGATTTTGTCTGCTTTTTTCACGTGCTTTGTTTTTCATTTCCAAATAACATGTTCAGTTCAAAAAATAAGATAATGTCAAATGAAATTACTTTGCAGTTTATTTCAGGAGAGCTTAGCATTTTCAAATAGCAATAACAAACAATAGTATATTTCAGGGCTTAGGGCTGATTTATTAAGAGATTCAAGTTACAGGAATCTAAAAGGAGGGGTGGGGACAAAGGGTATAGTACATTAATAATTCTTTGTAAGTAGCAAGCATTCCTAATGGGAAAATAATTTAATTAACATAAAAGCACTGAACAATTAGTGGTCCTTATCTGGCTCAGGACCTATGAACTCAATTATCACTAGTCATCGTGTTACTTAAAATTAAGTTTTAAAAACTTTGGTACCATATTTTTTAAAAAGATTTATTTACTTTAGAGCGAGCATCAGCAGAGGGAGGGGCCGAGGGAGAGAGAGAGAATCTTCAAGCAGACTCCCCACTGAGCACAGAGCCCGATGTGGGGTTCATCCCAGGACGCTGAGATCATGACCTGAGCCAAAACCAAGAGTCGGACACTCAACTGACTGAGCCACCAAGGCGCCCCACCACTTAATTTTTAAGTTAGAGAGAAGGGGCAGTCTATTGTGTATAGTCAGAATATGTAGTCACTACCTGACTTCACGCTACAGAGAGGAATGTGATTGAACTTCAGGATCCACCGAGTTTGAACACAAAGTACCAGATGAGGGGGAGCAGAGCACTGGCCCACGTTTGCCCTCCTGATGCGACAGCTAAAATATAGCATTGGTGCCAACCAGACTGCTGATGCTGTTGAAGCTTCCAGTGAGGGCTGAACCTGTGGCGGGGGCGGGGGGGGCATGGTTTCTTTTACTTTGACAGGTGGAGTCTTGGGAGACCGTCATGAAAGGCTCAAAAAATTATCCACCGAGATACATCACTGCTACTTCCTCTTAGCCTCTTTGAGAGCCGAACCTGAAGACCCTTGGGACCTTTGTGGTGACATTGGCTTAGAAATCCCTGGTTGGATAGCAAGAGCAAATGGAGAGAGTATCATGGATGGAGGTGTAAAAGGATGGGTAAAGGACATATTTCTAAAATCCTCTGTTGAAGTAATGAATAAAATCTTTAAAAAAATAAATAAAAATAAAATCCTCTGTTGAAGAAAAAACGTGGTGTTAGTATATAAGGAGCCTTGTGGGCCAGGTTAAAGATTTTGGTCATCCTCCTAAAAGCATCAGGATTTATGTGATATGACTCTATCTCATTGATGATTCATTGGGTGTGAAAACAGTCAGATACTTGAAAGCATAAAGTCTGTCCACTGATGGGCCATTGGCATTCTGCCATGCTTTGTGGATAGCCAAGAAGCCCAGACCGCCATCCCTTCAGGCAGTGTGACATGTAACTGCCTGTGCAAGATAACACGCCCACAAGACAGGTTAGCAAATACATCAGTGCTGCAGAAATGCAACCAAAGCAACAGAGTCCGTCTGGAATGTCACTGCTACACATGATTCAGAAAATAAGACAAACCCACAGGAATGGCCGCTAAAGTACTTTAGAAGCCTATCTGCATCAGGACCACATTACAGGCATCGTGCAGAGCAGGAAGAATGCCCACAGGGATAATTCTGGCCACTCTGAAACCTTTTTATTAACAGAACATGTACAGAATCTTCTTGGCCCCTCAGACCTGGTTCCCCCATTCACTCATGTCCAGAAATAGGCTTCGTAAAAAATTGAGAATCACTTATCTGAAAAGTAGAAGGATCAGGAGAGTAAAATTCTTAAATCATAGGGCTTCATCTTTCAGATTTGAACAAACTGACAATTTTGTAATGGAGTTGCTTTTTTTTTTAAATTATCATGATTTTCTTATACAATTCATACACTTGGATTAGTAGTGGGTGCTGCTTTCATTTTAGCTTGGCTAATATATATTTTCTTGCTCATATTTCCCTTTACATTAATTATGTAAATTCGTGTATTTCAGAGGCTTTTTTTTTATTAATAGTCAGAAAATTGTCTTTTCCAAAACGCCCTTAAGCATGGGTTACTGTATTTTTAAAAATAACTTCCAAAGGCCAGGGTGGCAGCTTGAGCATAGGTATCGAAAGACAAAGATGCTCTTCTTGACCAAACCTGAATCATGTTCCTCTGAGCCCCTCTTCTGGACTAAGCCTTGACTGTGGGCTTTGTTCTTGGCCTACTTAGCCCAATTTTAACAAGAATCCTGCCAGGTCAGTTTAATGGAAATCCCAATATCTGATCAAATTCCTTATCCCCCACCCTTGATACCTTATCACCCCATCCTGCCTTCTAAGAAACCTGTCAAGTTGGTTAGCCAGAATCCTTTCTTACCCCTGATATTTCCTCTTAGTAATTTTCTGTAATCACTGGCCCCACCCTATTCCTTTGGTAAATCCCCACTTGTCATCATTACATTTGGAGTTGAACCTGGTCCTCCCCCTACTGCAAAACCCCCATTGAAGTTCTCCCTCTTGCATAAAGTCTTCCTTACCATTTTTAACAAGTGTCAAAAGTAAGTTTTTCTCCAACACCAGGATTCTTCAAAATTCATGCAAAAATAATTAAATGTTCAGAGAGAAAAATCTTGACCCTTAGTCCGAATCAGGAATGACATATACCATACATATACAAAGATCTGGATGAATTTCTTTTTTTTTTTAAGATTTTATTTATTTATTAGAAAGAGAGAGAGATCATGAGCAGGGGAGAGGGGTAGAGGAAGAAGCAGACTCCCCACTGAGTAGGGAGCCTGACCCAGGACTTGATTCCAGGACCCTGGGATCATGACATGAGCCAAAGGCAGACACTTAAACCGACTGAGCCACCCAGGCACCCTGGATGAATTTCAATTAGATGCAGTCCCTGTGGTGTGAATTGGTGGAAGATGAACCACCATCTTTAGCAGCCCTTAGAGAGAGCAATGTCGGAAGATAAGCCCAAGGCAACACTAACACTTGCAAAAGCCAGACTTGGAGAGAGGATGAGATCAAAGTAATGAGAAGGGCATGAAGAAGTCTAGCATTTTGGCTTCTAAAGCCACATGAGCCTACTAGTCAGAGAAATGGGCATAAGAGAACATTCTTGTGAAAATACCATTCATGTTAATGTCCTTGGAAACTTCTCAGCTATGACTGGTTCGACTGGTTACCTAACCCCCAAAATTGTTAAACCTGTGATGGTTGTCTCTTGCTTTTTTTCTTTCTCTACATCCTGAATCTACCAATCTTTCTATAAAAGCTATTGGTAGATAACTGTACATCCATTCATGTTAAGAACCCAGCTTAATCCCACTTAGCAAAAGATCAATAAGATGGTTTCTTATAAAGTTAAACACTTACCTTGTAACTCCCAGGTATTTGCCCATGCATTAATCTCCTATGACGGCTGTGACAAATTATCATGACTTTAGCGGCTTAAAAAAACCCAAACTTATTATCTTGCAGTTCTGTAGGTCAGATTCAGCACAGGTGTCACTGGGCTAAAATCAAGGTGGTAGCAAGCCTGCATTCCCTTCTGTGTTTCTAGGGGAAAATCTGTTTCCTTGCCTTTTCTAGGTTCTAGAGGATGCCTGTATTCTTGGCCCCTTCTCTCTTCAAAGCTAGTGACCGTGGGTCAAGTGCTTCTCAAGCTGCTATCTCTGGTTCTTGACAACAGTTAGGAAAGAACCTCAGCTTTGAATGACTTATGTGATTAGATTGAGAGTCCAACCTGTATTTTCCTCTGACACCCCTTTCAAATACATGAGCCTAGCACCCTTCATGTACAACCTTTTGGACATTGACTAACATGATTCCAAGGTTCCCCTTCCTTTTCCTTTTTGAGTATGAAGTGTCATCTCCCCGGGGTGACTCTCTTCGCGGTAGAGTGACTGCAGTCATAGGCCCCTCCCCCCTGCTCAGTCACAAAGCAGTCTTGGACCCAGCAGAGAGTATTCTGCACTTGGGTGTGAAAGAGCGCCTGCAAGTTTGCTAGGTTAGAAAGTTGTGGTGTTGGGTGGCTGCCAGCTTCTGAGCCTCCTTTTCTTCCTTCCTCCTGCAGTGCTGTTCTTAACACATAAGATCTTACTTAAACTCTTAGATCGTGCTCTTATTTTCTACAAGAGTAGCTATTAAGACAATGCTTATAAAAATCTTTCGTAAGGAAAATGCTTATGATGTGACATTAAACTTTTAAAAGCACCAAATAAAAATCCACAGGAAAATACTGGGAGAAAATTAACTACATGGCAAATAATTATTTCCAGATGGTGGAATTTGGGCCATTTGAATTTTTTATCTTTATACCTGTTTAGTGTTTTTTTTTCTTTCATTATTTAAAAAAAAATAAAGTGGTAAACGAAATGAGAGTTCTAAATGAGGTGTGATCTACAAAAGAATATTAATTCTTTTCATTTTTTTAAAAATATTGAGCACCAGGGGCGCCAGGGTGGCTCAGTCATTAAGCGTCTGCCTTCAGCTCAGGTCATGATCCCAGGGTGCTGGGATCGAGCCCCGCATCGGGCTCCCTGCTCCGCGGGAAGCCTGCTTCTCCCTCTCCCACTCCCGCTGCTGTGTTCCCTCTCTCACTGTGTCTCTCTCTGTCAAATAAATAAATAAAATTAAAAAAAAAATATTGAGCACCAGCTATGTCTAAACCCTGTGGACTCACAGTCTATTAAAGGTGCCCTCAAATAACACAGTTATACCTGCAGTAATAGGTAGAATATTATAAGTACGGCAGATATTAATCCAAAGGAGTTTCAAGCAGGAAACTTCTTGAGTGAGACCTTCTAAGACAATATTGAGAATTGTATACTTGACATATAAGAGAGGATAAGGAATTTTTATGCATTCACTAAAGTAGTTTGGAGACTCGGAAGAGAAGTAGAAAGGGACCTAGAGTTCGGCCAGTGGTTTTCAACTAGGGATGATTGTCCCCCCACAGGGGACATTTGGAAATATCCTGGAGATAGTCTGGGTGCTCACAACTGATGAGGAAGCATTCTGGTATGTATGTGGTGTGTTGAGCCCCAGTGCATCCTGCAATGCACAGGTCAGTCATCCACAGCAAGGAATTATTCAGCCCAAAATGTCAGCAGTGCTGAGTCTGAGAAACCCTGAGTTAGACAGATAATACAGAGCATGCATGTATTTATATAGTGAAAAATTCATTTGGGGGAATTTATAATTTGTTGGCTATATAAAATTAATGACTTCATCATGAGATCACTAGCAGGCAGTTGAGTAATCCCGCCAACACTTACACTGTTCCCAGTGACCATATCCTAAGGAATTTTGAAGGACTCAGATTCCTATATTAACATCAGATTAAAACATGAAAGATTGCTTAACCCAATGTCATGGATACTGGCTGGAAATAACATACCTAGATATACAAACATGAGCAGAAGAGAAGGAAGATCTGTCTGATTTGTCACAGATAGGATATTTATCCTACAATTATAGATTAGGAGGTGAAAGAGGAGAAAGCTCATCATTGTCTAGAGACATTTTTCCAAATATTTATAGTTTGCTGAGAGTAACCTTTTTTTTTTTTTTGGTAGATAGCAAAGTTTATGCAGCTTGCTGAGTTGGTCATTAAACACTTGCCTTTAGATCTGAGTGTTAGCATCAATGACAGGGTTCCCTAAACATGTCACATTTCCTCTGGCTGTCACGAAGAATTATAGCTTCTGTGACTCACACTGTAATAGCAGTTATTTGTGATATTTTAACCTAATGTACAGCCCCAGAGGAGAAACAACAAAAACAATAAAACATCTGCCAGGGACTTGCTGGAAGGAAGGGATTCTGAGCGCTATGAGGATCCCAAATTAAAGAGTAAAGGCTTGGGTGTCAAATACTAAAGGGTCTGCATTCATTAACTTCCCGGTAATATATGTCTTGATTGTCTCCACATCCCAAAGGGGAATATTCCAATTCACCTATGTTGGCTTTACTTGGTCAAATTTATCGGCAAAGCCAGAAAATGTAAAGAGCCAAATTTTGTTTTTCTACCTCTATGGGCTATGGTAGAGAGAACCACTAACATCAAATACAAAGGACTCCCTTCAATGACAATTTCTTCTTCTGTGTGGATTCTTGCCATGGCTTGGTTTCTGTTTTGTGGCAGGAAGGGAGGGCGGCAGGGGAACTGGCTGTTTTCTTTCTTAATGAGAAACCTAGTGTGTCAAAACTACTGTCAGGATTTCTCCTTTCTTCCTCTCCAGCCTATCAGAGTCAAATGTTCACAACAGGCCCAGGAGAAACGAACACCAGCTTCGGAAAGACCAGATCTACTAAACAAAATAAACCGTGTCATTTCATGCTAATGCAAAAACTCATTCCAACTGCTGTGTGATGAGGAAGCCAAGAACTGAACTGTAACCCAAACACAAATACATCACATTGCCAGGAAATGGCTAATGCGTCCTCCCATTTACACAGAGCTTTCAAAATGTTTTAAGCGTTGCTGAATACATCGTTCTGGAAAGAGTTCAAACATATGCAGCATTAATTCCACAAATATATCTTTCTTATACAAATAATCCCACTTGCCTTGGAATGTGAATGGGGAAATAGGTCCTTTGAGTTGAGGCATGTAGACGGGCGCTGCCTTGTCATTTGCTCATCCATGCTACCGCGAGCAGTTGCGGCCGCCTCATTAGAGCATCTCGCCCTGAATTTATCTCCCTTTCAGAAAAAAAGGCACAACCGTGCTAGAATCTTTCCCTTCAAGAATGAGAGATACGTTAAAGATCTCTTCACAGTGCTCTGCATAATCACAAGCTTCAGGAATGAAGACACAAGTGCGTTCACTTAAAACTCATTTTTAGAGAGAAGGAAATGTGATTTCCCTCTTCCATAAAAGGAGCAAATGGAGATTGAGCATTCCCTTTGTGCCCGTTTGTGGGAAGGTGTCGCAAAATCCACAGAGACTATGGAACATAGTGAATGGGCAGCTGGTACCATTTGCGAAAATAAAGCTGCCCCTACAAGTAAAATTGGCCATCCAAGTTCTGGCAGAGCACAAATACTCCCTTACTGAGGCCCAAACTCATTAATAGCAGGCCAGTTTGAAGCCATTTCAAACTGAGCTGAGCCCCGGACTTATTTTATTCTAGACCTACATAGCTAGAGCTGCTTTCAAAACTCAGATGAACCCAAGAAGTCCTTCTTCCCGAAGGGTTCTAACTAGGTTCCGCCAGAGCCAATGGCAAGACCACAGCCAGGGCCCCATGGTTGGACTGAAGGAGCCATCCAGGTTAAGTTAAGGAGTGCTTGTGCAGAACGAAGGGCTAGCATTCCAACCTGCGATGCCAGTTAGTTCCCTGTTTTTCTCTCCACACTCAGTCTACCCTTCTGTCCTCTGCTCGTGAAGCTGAAATGGAATTCTGCAGACTGGCTTCCATCAGGACAGGTGAAGTACGAGAGTGAACACGGAAGGTGAGAGGAGGTATAAAGACTTCTTCCGCCCTATTTGTCCTGTTCTGTCAGATCCCTCTAGTCATGGAGATGGGCGCCAGCACCTGAGTTTGGCTACAGCCCCCAGACCAATCTCGGCACGCTCCCTTACAGGTACAGAAGCATCCAGGTGGCTCGCTGGAAATCAGAACACCATCTGGATGGGGCTTCTCTTCCAGGCTCCTCGTTTCTGTGATTCTACATCTTTATTTTCCTTCAGTTCCCAGGGTGGTAGCTGTTTGCTGTTACTATCTCAGTATTCCCTCTTCTCTTTCAGCCTGTTAACACCTGTGTAATGAATCCTCTGTATGAAATCCTATCTGTTTGCAATATCTTGTACCACCCAAGATATTCCATTTTTTTGACTGGATTCTGATCTATACAGCAAAGCATGGCAGGGGGTGAGGTTATAGAAGAGAGGAAAGGAGGAAGGTGAAAGAAACCTGGGCTTATGGAGTGGTCTAGGTTTTCTACTTGTTAGAGGACTCGCTAAAATTGAGGTTCTACACCTATAGAGTCCAATAGGGTAGCCTTTGAAATATGGCTGGTGTGGCGGAGGGATTGAATGTAAATTCTTTTTTTGGATTCAATTTGGTTATTGAACATGTTTTTAGTATGTTTGGAACAGCTTAGCTAAGTGAATCTACTTTTTTACTGTAGTTTTTCTAAAATCCAAATAGAGATCAATTATCTCAGATGAAAATTTAGCATACGACCTGAGACATGCTATAAGAATATGTGCTGGATTTTAGAGGTTTCAGATTTAAAAAATGTAAACATCTCATCAATCATTTTTGCACAGTGATTATATGTTGCAATGATACAATTTGAGATATATTGAGCTAAATTTAATATATTATTAAAATTAATGTCAACTGCTTTCTTCTTTTTTCCTCCTTTTTTTAAATATGCCGGCTAGAAGTTTCTAAATTACATATGTGTCTGGTGTGGCATTTCTGCTGCACAGAGCTGCTCTAGGCTCTTATTCCTTATACCCTCACTGTCCAAGTTCTTCATCCAAACACATGGTGTTAGTTATTGTTCATTTGGTAGCATGCAAAAGAAACCAACTCTGGGTACTTTAGTAAAAACAAATTGCTGGATACACACAGATAGCAGCAGCAAACAGAGTGGAAACCTGAAGTAAGAACAGTCATATAAAAATGTCTGAAGAACACAGCACTAGCCTGAGTTTGACACCAAAGAACTCAGGCTCCGTATATATCCTAACTTCCCAACATGTTATCGTTGGGCCAGATGGCAAGCAAAATAACAGAAACACATAAACAGCAAAAGCAAGATCAAAGAAAATCCCTCTAAATTCAATCGAACAGTTGTAGATAATTAGCTTATGGTGTCTGAATCGTTCAATATGCTTTTGAATTTCACAACGAAGTCATCCAAATGATTACAACTCATTTGTTGAGAGTCAAGGTTCGCAGGTAAAATGGAGTGAGGATTCTGGATTTGGAGTTGCAGAGGAAGAAATATAGTGAGATAGCATCAGCAATTATACCTTCCCCTAACACTGGACAGTTCTGCGGGTTTCCACAAGACAGGCTTCCTATTAATGTCTCCTTTCTAATTATAAGAAAACTAGTTTGCATACAGAAGTTTTCCATGTTATAGCCAATATGTCTCCATTACAATATTTAAAATTCTGTAAAAACCTACAAACCAATCAAATAATATGCAAATGCTTATTAAATGTCTACTCTGAAACAAAGTGCTGAGTGTGTTGAAGAGAGGACAATGCCTTCTTGGCAAGGAACTTGGAAACGAGAGAGAGAAACCACAGAAAACTAGAACTTTGGCTTTCAAAGTACTTTAGAGGTCACCTAACACAAACTTAGTTGATGGATAAGTCAGCTCCTGCAACTCTTCTTGTGAGTTTTCAGCTTCTGCTTAAAGCTGCTTAAACAGGAACAGATAATTCACTACCTCAGGAGTCTGTCTACTCCATGTTTGTACTGCTTTGATTTTTAACAAGATCTTTATGCTAAATCAAAGAATGCACCCTTATAAATTTCTACTCACTGGTTCTTTTTGTGTCCTCCTTTACAAATAATAGTCCCTCATGTATTTAAAGCCCCCTATCATAGACCCTGTCCTCCTTTTTATTGGCAGCATTTCCCTTGGAGGCTTTGTGGAGGGGGGGAAGCAAGCATTCCATGGTGAGATACACTAAGAAAATAGAAATTAGAAAATATCCTAATCTTGTCTTAAAAACATGCTTTTTTTTTTAAAGCTCTGAGATTTCCAGCAGTAAGGAAACCCATCTAACTGCACTGAACCAAGCACTTTTCAAACTTATTTGATCACAGAAATCTAATTTCTTCCCATTTCACCCTATTAACATCACACAGATTTATGGTTCAATGAAAAATTTGTCTATTCATTCAACAAATATTTATTAACATCTATCTTACACCAGGCATTGTGATATAGGCTGGAAACACTATAGTAGAAAAAACAGATATGTTTCTTGCCATCCCAGAGCTTAGAATCTAGTATGGAAGATGAATAATTGAACAAACAATAACGTAAGTTAACAGGAATTGTTGGGGAAGTATAGTTCCATGGGAAGACACTCTGGGTTTTGCTGCTCTGGGCTGAACAGTCTCAGATCTTTCGATGGCTCTCCTTACATCATAGTTTGCAGACTCTGTACCTTCCTGGTCGTCATCCTTTGCACATGCTCTAGTTTGTCAATGTCCTTCAGAAAGGACCCAAACTAAACCTAATGCTCCAGGAATGATTTGACCAGTAGAGCCTGAGGCAAGATAATATCCTTTGTTCTGGGCATTGAACTCCTATTAATGTAGCCTGTTACACAAACGTAAAACACTAAAACAACAATAAAAGAGAGAATAGCTGATTGCAATAAAATAAGAGAGGGCTTTTCCAAGAAGACCCTTTATACTAATCATCAATGAAATGGTAGACCAAAATGACCGTCAGAGAAGAAAACTCATCTCCATTGTTAGAGACTGAATAAGGCTTCGAGAAATACTTGAGTTGAATTTTGATACGAGAGTAGAATTTGGATGGGGAATGCCTTTAGAATGTTCACAGAAACATACAAAATAAGATCTGGGAAGCTGAAGCTTAACCAGGAGCCTCATAAGCTGCCTAGAAATACTGAACACAAACTCGAGGTTCGTGGTGTGGCATTTAATCATAGATTCAAAGCTTTACAATGAAAATGGGTGGCATATCAGGCAATACATGTTCAGAGGGACATTGACTGGACTTTCAGATACCCCAGGAGACCAAAGAATCTGCCTCTCCTCACTTACTGGAAACTAACAGTGGGTACCAACCAGGGCTCCTCATCTCAGTAGGGTTCAGAGTGAGATGGAAACACTCAAAAGTCACTGGAACCAGCATAACTAGGAAAATCTGTGCTGGAGCAAAGATCTTAAAGTAACCTTAAAGAAGTGACCTTTTTGTCTATTAAGATGGCATCTTAACTAACATGTCACTGCTATCAATAAGTAAAAACAGCCCTGAAGGTAAAACATGAAACAAGCCCAGACAGGGAAAATCACAGAACGACTTCCCCATTGTGCACATATCCCTCTGGAATTTTGGTGTAACCAGTAATGTGCTTGCTAAAACTTACCCAGAATTTCCAAAATTATACAACAGATAATTCAACCTATTCTACTCCCTTTTTTGAGCTCTGGTTAAATGGTAGAGGATATTCAAAGCAGTAGTTGGGATGCATTTTTTTATTATCACTATTATTCTGGTTTTCATTAGTCCATGCCTCCTGTCTCCCCGATTAACATGGATAGTTGAGAGCTGGGTTTAGTACTCTGCATTTAAATCAGTAATGTTTAATACTAATAGCCTGATACTATTGATATCTCCTGACCTCACACCACCTGACTGCACCTGGTAACACTGAAGGACACAAATGTCCTGATACCCTAATTGGCCACAACTCATTGGTTATACATGAGAAGCCTACTCTGTTTACTTTTAATTTGAGTTTCAGAAATTGTCCTATTCATCATCATCAATGGAGAATCTACAAGGGCAAACTGAAAGCTATAAGCCAAACACCTCGAAGAATGAAAATTTCAAACAATCACCTGGAGAAGTTTGTTTGTTTGTTTTTAACCCAGTAAAACCTTCGAAAGTGTGGATACTTCTCGGTGGCTGGACCAAATTTTTCATATTTAATTCAGTTGGTTGGCCTCAGGGTTTATTTACATTTCCCTAGCTGAATATGCCAATAATCTAAATTAGCTATGAAAACGAGTAGCAACCAGATATATAGATATTTCCATCCAACTGTTCTATACGCTAAGTCAAAATATAGTTGGGAGAAAAGAAGGAAGGAAGGGAGGAAGAGAGAACAAAAGAAGAGAGGGATGAACGAAAGAAGGGAGGGAGAATTGATGGAGGCTGATGAACAGAGGACTATGAAATGGAAGAATGAGGAAAGGGGAGAAAGAAAGCGCCGACAAGCAAAGTGCAAAGAAAAACATTTGCCATGGGTCTGACACATGCATGGTAGGTACAGCAAAACTTTCATTCATTTTTCTATGTGTTTGCCCATGTAATTGATGAGCTTATCTGTTGTTCTCTTCTATGTGTGAAACAGCAATACCATGAATGGATACAAAAGAAAATGAGAGTTGCTGTCTTGCTCTTAAATAACTGAAAAGTTAAGTGTTGGGATTTTTATCGCTATGTGGTAGGCTGACTAATTGCCCCAAAAATATCTAGGTCCTCATCCCTGGGACCTGTGAATGTTACCTTATATGGCAAAAAAGGTCTCTGTAGATGCGATTAAGAATCTTGATATGGGAAGACTGTCCCAGTGGCCCCTGAATGCAATCGTATGTGTCTCTGTAAGATGGAGGCAGAGGGATTCTTGACTAGAGACAGAGAAGGAGAATGCAGTGTGACCCGGAGCAGAGATTGGAGTGATGTGGCTACCAGGCAAGGAGTGCCCACAGCCACCAGAAACTGGAAGAGGCAAGGAAAGATTCTCCCCTAGATCCTCCAGAGGGAGCACGACCCTATCAACACCTTATTTTTGGTCCAATGAAACTAATTTGGACTTCCAACCTCCAGAACTGGAAGAGAATAAATGTGTGGTATTTTAAGCCTTCAACTTTGCAGTTAATTTGTGACAGCAATACTAGAAAACTAAGACATTCCCACATTCAAAAAAAAAAAAAGGAAAGGAAAGAAAAAGGAAGCACCCAGTAGCTTCAAAAACTGTTCCAAACTACCAAGTATCCCTTGGCAAAGAGGTTCCTCTCCAGGGCCTCAAGCCACAGAACCCATAGATTCTCCATGCACCCACTTAAAGATCCAAATGACCACTGACCTCCTGGAAAAACAGCCAGTGCAGCCTGCCCATCACCAGTGATGAAAAGATAAAGGGGAATTGAATATAGAAACACCGAGATTATACAGAATACATTTCTAAAGATGCTTTAGGAGTCGAGAAAGATAAAATGCCACTGACAAGTTATGAAACAATGAAACTTCACAAAAGGATAAAGAAATGAGAAGAGTAAGAAAGAAATGTCCTATGAATGCATAAAAGAGGAAAAGAAAACATCTGAGTATAATTATGCTCAGAACAGGTACTGATCAATAATTCTAAAGAAATTTCTAATTTCCTTATGAAATCCTCCCTAAGGGTGAATCAGATTTTCCCTCTTATCTCCTCCACAAGGCACTGAAACATGTAAGTCAATGATTGAGAGGGAACTCAATTAAAATGCACAACGAAAAGTCAGAAAGCTGTGCGTCTCGCCACTGGAGTTTTCAGTAGGAGTAAAGATGCCTGGATTTGAAACAAATCATTTTACAGAAAAGAAGGGTTATTTCCTGCAATAAATCCCCATCAGGACAAATTCTCACTGGTGCCAGCATGGTGATGGATGATGCTCTCTAAGCTGGCTGTGTGGATTGGATTTGGATAGGCCACCAAAAGTGCAGATGCTTATCTAAAACCTATCTGAACAAGCCAAATCTCACAGGCCTGCAAAATTATGCTGGCATTCTTTCAAGATTAGTCTCTCTCTTGAGATTGTTGGCACTGTAGCTTGGGGACTTGGCTGCATGTCCGATGAGGATGGATTATTTTCTTTACACTTTTTGGCATACCTGGTGCAGGATAAATAAAGCACATTTGCCCACAGACATTCATAGCAAAGCAAAGTAAAAACTACATTGCTAACCTTTTAAAACTACCAGCATATGCTTATTGGGAGCCTACTGTGTGCCTTATGGTTCCTGCTTGAAAGGGTTTCTAATCAAGGTGGGGCAACAAAAGTCATTATCAAATATTAAAAGAAACTCCTCAGTTACAAATGGGGGGGTGAGGAATGATCAATACAGGTTGAGAAGTATTCTTCACAACATACAATTTAAATTGGACTATAATCCAGAGTAAGATTCAGTTGTCAAAGAAAAGAAGGTTCACTGATACAAAAAAAGAATCAATATTGTTTGATGAAAGGCTACTCTGTGACAAGCACTGTTTGGAAGCACACGTTTCTGTTATTTCAACATTGCCGTGCAGGTGAGAATCTTTCTCCTCACCTTACCCACAAAAAAAGCCACGACCTGGAAAAGCTACACTTCCCAAACCCACTAAGTCAATAAGCAGCAGAATCAGGATTTAAATCTAAGACTCAAAAAAAAATCTCTTAATCAATATTCTCTAGGATGCAGAATCATTCTAGGAGGCTGTTTCTGACAAACAAACTGTGAGCGCAGCGTAGACTAGAAGGAAATGGGGAAAGGGGACTTGTTTTTGTGGCTGTTTCCGAAGTAACAATCATAATCTCCATTTGAGATGATCTTTTCTTAAATATATGTCTTTTCTCACTAAATAGATAAAACTCTTTCTTCAAGATACACAGAAAGCCCAGCTTTACCACTCTGCTTTTTTTTTAAGGTTTTATTTATTTATTTGACAGAGAGGAGACAGCGAGAGAGGGAACACAAGCAGGGGGAGTGCGAGAGGGAGAACAGGCTTCCCGCTGAGCAGGGAGCCCAATGCGGGGCTTGATCCCAGGACTCTGGGATCACGACCTGAGCCAAAGGCAGACGCTTAACAACTGAGTCACTCAGACACCCCTTACCACTCTGCTTTTGTGTGTGTTTGTTTTAGGGTTTGTTGCATCAGAATGCTTTAAGGACATTCTTTGAGCATCTCCAAAGTGCTAAGAGAGGAGAATTAATTTCATAGTATGAGGTTCCTTCACATTTGTATTCATTTTCTGTTGCTGTCACATGTCCTCACAAACTTGGTGGCTTAAGACAACGCAACTTTATTATCTCACAGTATCTGAGGGCCAGAAGTCCAGGTTGAATATGCTAGTTTCTGCTCAGGGTATCACAAAGTCAAAAATCAAGGTATCAACAGGGATTTGTTCCTTTCTGGAGGCTCTGGGGATGAATCCTCTTTCAAGATCATTCATAATGTTGGCAGAATTCAGCTCCATGTTGCTATAGGGATGGGGCCCCCATTTGCTTGCTGTTTGTTGAGGGAGGAGGGTCTCTCTCAGCTTCTAGAGACTGCCCACATTCCTTAACTCTTGGCCCAGGTCCTCCATCTTCAAAGGGCAAGGTCAAATCTATCTCACACATATAACCTCTGGAACACCCCCTTTTCTGCATCATTACTCTGCTACTTCTTTTCCCACCATATCTCTCTAACTCTTCTGTTTTCTTTCCTTCTCTGTCCCCCACTTTGACAAACAAAATGTTGTACATGCTTAATGTATACATGTGTACCCATGAAACCATCATCACAATCTATGCCATAAACCCATCCATCATCTCCAAAAGTTTCCTCCTGCCTTTTTATCTTCCTATTGTGCTCTTAAAGGCTCCTATGATTATACCAGGCCCACCCAGATAATCCAGGATAATCTCCTTATTTTAAGCTCAGCTGATTAGTAACCTTAATTCCATCTGAAAAATTCCTTCCCAACAGTACCTAGGTTAGTGTTTGATTGAATAATCGGGGGGGCAAGAATCTTGTGAGGACATCTTTAGAATTCAACCAGGGCATTTAGCAGCTATTTTTTTCACAGCAAAAATTTTGTTTTCCGGATAACATAAAATTAATTATACTCAGCAACCTTATGTGATTTCTACTTCTTCTTACAATACACTCTACCATTATCCTGCCTTCAGGAAGACTGAAACCCTGTCTATGAATAAAGGGCACGAATTTTAAGAAGATGGAAAATCCTCAAAAGAAGTCAATTCTATCCAATAAAAAACTTTTTAAAGCAGATCATTCTCTAGAGAAAATATGATTTCAAAAACCATATCCTACCTTCGTTTCCAAGATATTCCCTTTTGGAAGTCTTAATTATCAAAATAACTCAATTCCTCACTCTGTGTTCTTACTGAAGACTATTTTCATGCTTCTACTGGGGAAAAGTGCTTGTTGTATTGAAAATCCCTCATTCTAAATCTACGAGTTTATTTCCCAACAGGAGGCCAGAGGATATTTCTGTGCTTAAAGTGCTTAATATTTGAATAATCCTCCTTTGATCCTTCCTTCTAAAGGTACCCCAGATAATGGTGGGGGGGCGGGAATTTATCTGGCAAAATTTTTGCCAAGTTTCAATTATTTATTGGAGTACAGGTGTTCCCTACTAATAGAGTGTATAGACTTTTCACATGTTCGTTGTTCTTTGAGTAGAATACACCTCTCTTCCCCCACATCACCCCCCAATATGCAAGTATTCCTGAAATAATCTCAGTTCATTGCCCTAAAAGGACTTCCCTTCAGCCACTAATCTAGTTTAGGATATAATTAAAAGAGCTTTAGAAATCATCAGTCATCTTGCTTAGAGTAAGTAATAATTTATGCCAAGGGAGTTGAAAAGAATGCTGATTTCATTTATTTTATCTCCTTGGAGGAAAGGTAGACTGATAAAACCATGTATGAGACAGTAAATTGTTAGACTTACTCAGAAGACTAAAATAGCAGACCTATTGATGATTTCTGAATTCTTTAACCTCTCTCTGTCCTCCTTTTGGGGAAGAAGGGTTTTACATAAATATAACAGCCCCTCCTAATTGTGGTGATGGTCTAGTTTTTAAAATTTTTTTCTAAAACAGCATCTTCTTCTAAACCAGCATCATCTACATTCTTTTTTTTTTAACATTAATGAACAAGTAATATATGTATAGCAGATATTTGAAATTTGGATACATTTAGATTGGGTAAGTGCTGGTTTGCCCATATATTTTCCTTCTAAGAAATAATGCTGCAGCCCCACTTAGGAGAAACAGGTTCTCTCTGTAGTTAATCATTTGTGCAAGTGCAAGGTGTGGGCCCAAAGATAGGACACAGAGGCTTCAGGAGCCTGGCAACACCCAGGGAAAGCCCGGACTGAGGGTTATTAATTCACATGGAGTATACAGGGTGAGTGAGAGGGGCCTACCTAATTAAACCATCTCACTAAAGTGGACTCAAAATCAGCCTACTTTAGCATTAAAATGAACTTTCCCTATCTTGATAAAGAGTATGTTCAGAGATCACTTTTGCAAGGTTAGAAATATACGGATATCAATGGTGTGGCAGTATCTGCCTTTTTGAAAAGAGCTAAATGAAAATATTTAAATTAAGATTAAATTGCATTCTTTCATTCATTGAACAAATATAAACTGAGTGTTAATGAGCAAGGAACTGCGCTGTGGGGTTTTCAAAGATGTGGAAACACTGAATAATTGAAAAGCCAGGTTTCCCCACTGTGGGTTCTTGGATACTCAGATTTCCTCACATCTCTCTTTATTCATCTCTAAAATGTAAGTGTTTGCATCGTAACAGGATGCACAGGCTTCGGAAGCCCCGGGTATGATGGAAAACCCAACTCAAAGGGGCTAAAGCAGGAAAGGAAGCTTGCTATTGAGAAGCCCAGGCACCGTTCCAGCAGGTTCAGTTTTATGCAAGAACTTGAACAATGTCACCAAGATTTGCCATGGCTTGGCTTTGCCTTGCACTGTGTTAGCTTCGTTCTCGGGCACCGTATGGTGACCCCTGGTCTGGCTCACGTCATCCTCACTGCTTGCAGTGTCTGCAGAGAGAGCACCTGCCTCTTTGCTAATTTCCGGGTATGTCTCTTTGCATCTCATTCCTCCGATAGGATCATGTGCTTTTCACTGACCAATCCCCATATGGAGAATGCGATGCACACGACGGAAGTTAAGGATGACAAACCCCCCAACAAGAGAGTGGGCCAGAGTTAGTTACAGAAAGAAGAACCAGACTTCTGTTGTGGCAATAAGGGTGAACAAATGCTGGCTTGCCAAAATGAAGGGTTCACACCAGACAATCCCAATTATTCCTCCAGTGCTGCTCTTTGTTATGGGCTGAATCGTGTCCTACTCTCTTCCCGCTAAATTGAAGCCCTAACCACCTCAAAATGTGACTGTATTTGCAGGTGGGTCTTTAAAGAGGTAATTAAGATTTAATGAAGCCATATGAGTGGGCCCTCATCCAACCAGGTGTCTTTATGAGAAGAGGAGATTAGGACACAGAGTGACACCATGGATGTGTTCAAAAAGGAAAGACCATGTGAGGACATAGCAAAAAGGTTGTCATCTGCAAGCCAAGGAGAGAGGCCTCAGAAACATACATGTACCAACACATGGATCTTGGACTTCTAGCCTTCAAATTTTGAGAAAACAAATTTCTGGTGTTTAAGCCACCCAGTCTTTGGTACTTTTTAATGGCAGCCCTAAAAACCAATACAATCTTCTGAATAAGACATGATCTTTTCCGGCCAGATCTTCTGTTCTATTTTAGGTCTGTTTTTGAAGAAAATAAGTGGATAGCCCCAACCTTCCCCACCATACACACACACACACACACACACACACAAAATATCCAGATACAAGGTAGTTTGTTTTTCGTGTTTTGACAAATGCCATGTGAGTGATACAACAGGCTAAGAGAAGGCATAGTCCCTATTTCCAGGTGCTTATACTTACAGCTTGACCTTAAGGAGAAGATTTGGCTAGGTATAGAAGTAGTGCTAAACCGGGGCGCCTGGGTGGCTCAGTCGTTAAGCGTCTGCCTTCGGCTCAGGTCATGATCCCAGGGTCCTGGGATCGAGCCCCGCATCGGGCCCCCTGCTCCGCGGGAAGCCTGCTTCTCCCTCTCCCATTCCCCCTGCTTGTGTTCCCTCTCTCACTGTGTCTCTCTCTGTGTCAAATAAATAAATAAAATCTTTAAAAAAATAAAATAAAAAAAAGAAGTAGTGCTAAACCTTCTGGGACTCAAGGCACACTTTCAAGAACTCAAATTTTGGCAGCCTTCATGGTATATGTGAATTGCATTCATAGGCATCACATTACTTCCTTGGGTTCCCCTTTAGCCCAAGTCACCATAGTGGACGTCTGACCACCCTGCATCTTGAATCTTCTATTTGGAGAATTGTCTACCTTGTAGATCCCACTAGAGAAGCTGATAATGCTGGGTCTTTGCCTTCTCCGCCTTTCTTGAGGTGGGATGTGGGAAGAGACCCCGGTTCTGCTATGCAGATACACCTGCATGGACTACATCTATAGCTAGTGATGCAAACAAGACAGAACTGGAGGAACCCCTTTGGACGTGGTGGCAGTTACAGGCAGTACGAGGGGCTTCCTGGGGTAGACGATGGCAGCAGTGCCAACTGTACCGGGGAGAGCCAAATGTCAGCTGGGTCCGTGGTATAAGCCGCAGTACCTGGGCCCTGTTCTAACAGGATCAGCTCTGCCGTGTGATTCCAGAGAACATTCCTGGCTGCTGCCCAGTCTCTCACCTTAATGCCCAGCCTTCCATGTGATGGTGTGAGCCACCGCAAATTCTTTCCATAAATTCTTTTTCTGCTCAAAATCAATCAGAGTCCTTCTGTGATTGAACTAAAAACCCTGACTGACAATATTGCTATTTGAGTAGCGCTCCTTACTGCCCCTACTGTCCAAAGTTTTCAACTATTCTGAGAACCAGTCAACTTTCCATTATTTCTATGTATTTTCCTTCTTACCCAAAAGGTGCCTCACCCTAAACAGGACCATATTTGTTACCTGGCTTGATGTTACACTGCCATGAAAGTATATATCTTACATCTTACATACATCTTCACTTAAAGCAAAACAATTATATATATCTTCATTTAAGGCAAAAATGTATTTTAAATATATAGTTTAGGGATTTAAATGCATTGTAAACATTGCTCTGGGTTGCATATCTATGAACTGTGTGAGGTGCAAAAGTCTAAAGAAGCACTGAGTTAGAACATGGAGAATGAATGAATCTACTCAATTTCCAGTGCGAGAAGGTGTAGCCTGGGGCAATGGTTTCCAATAAGATAATCATTAGAATCTTCTGAGAGCTTTTATTTTTAAATATAGATTTCCAAAGCCTCAAAGAAAACCTCAAAGAAACTTATTTGGCACATCTAGAGTATAGCCTGGGTAGCTGAGTTTTTATGATGCTTAGCACTAAGAGTCAAAAGAGATTGTCCAAATTGTCTAAATATGAAAGGAAGTTCAAGATACAAAGGCAAACAATTTAAGGACTAAAGTATAACATAACTAACAAAACTCGGGAGAGGTGTGATAGAGTAGGGGACCATTATAGGAGAGCTAAATACCTCAACTTTCATGATGAGGCATCAGTAGGTAATGACTAAAGATGAGAAATCAAGAAACAAACTTATAAGCATTATCATCCAGAATTATGGCAGCAACCATTACAGAAAAACTAAAACAAAAACTTTTCAAGGTTCTGGCTTAATTAGCTCCCTCTATCCACAGTCCCTTCATGCCCATTATGCTCTTTTATTTTTCTGTAACTATTCATACTTTCTACTTTCTATCTGATTATATATTTTTATTTGTTTATTTCCAAAGTTATAGTAAGTCCCATTAGGCAGAAATCTTGTCTGGTGTGTTCATTGTGTCCCCACAATTGGAACAGTGCCTGGTAAATAGTAGGTGCTTAATAAATATTTGAGGAAGGAAGGGAGGGAGGGAGAAAGGAAAGAAGGAAGGAGGGAAGGAAAGAAGGAGGGAAGGGAGGAAGGAATGTTGGTTTAAGTAAAGGTAAACACCCCTGGGGAATGGAATAGGGATGGCAGAATTTTCCATTTTACTTAATGCTATTCTTAATCACTTGAACATTTTTTTTTACCATGAAAATGTATTATTTTCTAATAAAAAATTTAAATCCTCCCCTAGTAGTTCAGTTCTGATGTGTAGCCAAGTTTGAACAATGGGTTAGGGTATGAAAGAAAATACCTATAAAGATAGAGGACAATTTAGAATCAGCTACAGATAAATGGGGAAGGTTACTGATTTTATTTGTAGGCTTTTTTGTTTTAATATTTTCCATTTTTCATTTTATTAATGTTTTAGTACTCATCTCTCCTCTCTATCGTGTAATGTGAAAAGTAGTGCCCAATCTTTGCCTAGCACTTTACAATTATCCATTCCTTTATTCAAAAAAAATTTTCCAGATCGCTTACTTTAGTTGGATACCCACCTCAGTCCCCTTCTAAAATGCAAACACTCTACCAAAGAGTAACACACTACATTATGTGATCAGTATCTTAGCATGAATTTCTTACACTGTTTAATCACTTCCTCACTCTGTTTATATCCCAAAACACAGAAAAAGGAGACAAATCTCTCTACAGGATTCCAGCCATGAATGTTTTGTGTGATAAATGATGAACTTGATCTTCTTTCTCATCATTTGCAATTATACACAGGCTGGAAGTAAAAAAAAAAAAAAGGGAACTTACCACTCCACCTTCCTTTCTCTTTCTAGAAACCGATTTTAATATCATGGTAGTAAAGCTCTTTACAAAGTTTGCTTCATATCCATGTAGTCTCAATTTGGAGCTAGTGTCATGGATTCAAGTGTACTGATGAGTCAGTATTTTAAAGGGAAGAGAAAGTGAGTGAGTGTCACGCTTTCTTCTGCTGGACCACTCTCATATCTACTTTGCTCTGAGAAAGATGAAGATTAACCTATACTGAAAATCCTACCATGTCTGTTGGTTTGCAAACTGCGCCCTGCACACACAGGGCAGGGAGAGACCAAAGAAAGAGGCAGACCACTCCAGATTGGTATGTGGCATGTTTAATAAGTGAGGGCAGGCTTGTCTTGGGCAGCCACAAGAAGAGTAGATCTCCACACCTGCCTGCCAGAATCTTGAAAGTTTATACAGACGGCTTAACTGGGATCAGTCACAAACACTGTCCAGATGGCCTCAACAACACATCACTATCTCAAGGCTATGCCCTTGGAGCGCTTCTGGGAGTGAGGAAGGCAAGCAGAATGCACATTCCATGGACGGGGAGGGGGTGAGGAGCCTCTAATTACCCAGGTCCAGCTCATGGGTCAACTGGCAGTCACATCCTCCTAATGACCTCCCCCAACATGTGCAGAGACTACTGTGGTGCATTCTCAAAATCACTTCCCTTCTAAATGAAATAGCAGGAACATCTTCTGCCCACAATACTGATTCAGGGCTAAGGACTCAGAGTGATCCAAGGCTCCAAAAGTACAAGGGTCAAGTCTCAGGACTTACCATACAGGTTTCTGGAAGTAACAATTTCACATCACTTCTGTCTGTTTCATCTATTTTCAGTTGAGCCAGTTTATTGTTCTTCTATATATGCTACTTTTTCTCACTTTCCAGTGACAACTGAAAAGACCTGATCTTGTAATACACTACAAGGATGATTCTTTCATTAAACATACCAGAATTCTCCATCCAAATAAGGTTTACTCAGTTAAATCTTTATCTTGGAAAGCCAAACATTCATTCTATTGATGTACCATATCTCAAAACATTTTCAGAAGTTCTTCCTGGAAATTGTCTTCAGGGCCTGGAGTATATTTTCTTAAAAGTTCACAATGGCAGCAAATAGGTCTTTAGGAATATAATTGACTTAGAGTAGCAATTCTCAAAACTTTTGGTCTCAGGATCCTTATGCAGGTAAAAATTATTGAGGACCTCAAAGAGTTTGTTCATGTGAATTGTTTATTAATATTTACCATATTAGAAATTAAAATTAAAAGTCTTAAATTTTTCATTCATTAGCTTATTTTGAAATAACATAAATCCATTAAATATTAAAATAAATAAGTTATTTTATGAAAACAATTACTATGTTCTCTCAAACAAAAAAATTTTTGTGACAGAAGGAGCATTACTTTACATTTTTAAAATCATTTTAATGTCTGGCTCAATAAAACACAGCTGGATTTTTATATCTCTTTTTGCTTACAATCCATTGCTATGTTATTTTAATTTAAGTATTTGAAGAAAATCCGGACTCACACATATGTAGTTGGAAAGGAAGGATTTTTTAAAGAATTTTTTTCAGATAATTGTGATATTCTTTGATACTATGCCAAAACTCAACAAGTAGTAGTTTCTCAAAGGTTAGCTGCAAAGTGAAATCTGAAACCATATCAAGAAATTTTTCATATTCTGCCACATTAAAATCCACTGTTCTTTTTTCCACTTTGAAATAATTCTTTTTTTTTTTTAAGGAAAATGAATATTTTTTATAAGGGGAAAGTGCAAACACAATCCCCAGCTACCACAAATTGTGCAGTTGAGTTTCCCACATTTGGGAAAATCGCAGGGGTCAGCACATCCAAAGTGCAATGGATAAGCCTCGCCTTGGGAAAACCACCTTCGTAATCATGGTATCTCCCCTGCCAGATAAGTGTGAAAGAATTCTTTATCCATGCATAATTTTGCAACATCACACATTGGTTATTCAGAGAATATTAATTCACTTAGTTCTACAGATCTTCCAAATATCAGTACATTTCATTATAAATAGTGTCATGTGCCGTGAAACCTCGGGAAAATTCCACTGTACTCTTGTGAGAGAACAAGAATAAAAAAGGCAAATAACATCTTAGTGTTATTATAAAAAATAGCTTTGACTTCATGGACTCCCTGAAAGAGTCTTGGGACTCCCAGGGTTCCCAGATCACATTGTGAGAGCCAGTGACTTAGAAGATGACTTAAAAGTCTTTCAGAGCCAAGTCTTACAAGGCAAGTTTCCAAATTATGCAACATGAACCATGAGATTTAGGAACTTGATACTTTCAACAACTTAAGCATCTTTTGTGGAAAAATGTATTTCAATAAATTTTTGTTGTCGTTGTCCTGTGTTTTGATTAATGTCAAGCTTCATCACCTTACATCACATCAGAAAATTCATGATGTTGGCCCACCTTAGGTGCTAGAATTGCCCCAATTCACACAGCCAGTTAGAAACTGAGCTGGGTCAAAGTCCACAAAACTTAGCACTGTCACAACAAAAATATTCTCATTTCTAAAACCTTAGATGATGACCCATTTCCTTCAAGCAGTATTCAAAAGGACCAAGTTTAGCTTAAGGAATAATTCGGCTATCCCATGGGGTTTACTGAAAAAGGATTTTCTATAGCTCTAATGCAAATGTTCCTGTTTTCTCTTTTGAAACTGTGATTTCTGATTATAGAATTTAATAGCTATGAAGAACTAAGAGGCAATCCAGTCCAATAATCTAATTTTATGAATGATGAAGATGAAAATCAGAAAATCAAAAGTGGATAGCTACTTGGAGGCTAAGCTAAACCAAAATCCTGCCCAGCCTTCTCTGCATAGACTGAGAAGGTTCTCAAAGGACAATATCTCATCTTATCTCAGCTTTGTATTTCCCATTTATTACCCGATCGAAACTGGAGATGTGCAAAAATGTGTCCACTAATTCAGAAATATTTTAGACTTTTTTCTTTCAAAACCAAGTACATCAGTTTTTAAGTTATATTCTTGTAACCCACCCAGAAGTCACAAGTGACATTTGATTAGCAAGGGATAGAGAAATATGAAATAACTTAGTGAAATGCCCATATATTACAAAGCTAACCATAATCAGAAAATTATTATCTATTTTATCTGTCTTGGTGACATTCTTCCAAATGTAATAAACTAAGGTTCAGGGTCTTAAAACAGGCAATAAAAATGATACAAAAATGACTAAGGATAGGTGGAGTGTCATTAATTAAGCAATAATCCCTATGAAATCAGTCATTACCAGCAGTTTTTTGCTATGGGCCATTAACACCCTAACTAGCAAGTCATTAATAGTGGTAATAACCAATTCTGAGGGGATTATGCTCGAATAAACTATATATAATGATTTTTAAGCTTTGTAAAAATTTTCACACTTTTATGTTAATCTTTGAAGGATAAGTAAGTATGGGCAGAATTAGCTAAGAATATTACTGGCTCACTTTTTAAAACATAAGTATTTATCTCTCTCTGTCTATTCCAGTATATTTTTCTATCATGTCCTTCAAGTTTGAGGATGGTGCTCCTGATATGTTAGTATGTAGAGGGTTTTCCATCCTCTTTTCATACAATATCCATAAAGACTGTGTGGTAGTTTGCAAATGACTTCACTCATTTAGAGCCCAGCATTACCATTGACTTCTTCATCTGTAAAAGTCCAAGCCCATTTGAAGTCATTTTTTGTCCAATTCCACCTAGGTTGATCAAACTGATGATTTTTTTCTCTTTGCATGCTTATAACACTGAGTGTCTTCTGTAATGTAGACAATCCTGCAGCTTGCTCTAGGTGCAAAAGGTCACACCCAAGATAGAAACAGACTCAATTTAGGGGAGGAGGTGGAAGAAAGGGTTCCTGATTATTTAATCCACATGGTAGCCCACAAACACATCATAGGGAATACAGTCAATACTATTGTAATAGCATCATATGATGACAGAGGGTGACTACACTTATTGTGGTGAGCACTGAGTAATGTATAGAATTGCCAAATTGCTACTTTGCATACCTGAAACTAATATCACACTGTATGCCAATTATACTTCAATAATAAAAATTAAAGAAAACCACTGTAATGGTAGCCCACAGGTAAACACCCTGGCCCTGGCTCCCTCCTGTGTCCCCAGGCCACTGGAACTCCAGCAGCCATTTTGGTGGTAGCTTTTACCATAGTCACATAGCCATCATAAATTTTCTTATTTTTCCCTCACTCTGGATCTAGGGCTGGGGTTGGGGAATGTTGGACCTCTCTGATATATTTGATTAACATCAAAACTCGACTCCTAGATAATTTTACAAATTATAAAGCAATATTGGGTAAACATAGATCCCCTCTAAAAGAATGAGCCATATAAGGAAAAATCATGGGATATTGGGGGGGGGGGAAGAACATGAGAAGAAAAACAGGATTCTTAAAAAGAATTTTTTAAAAATTTTCTTTGCTCGGGCCCCTGGGTGGCTCAGTGGTTAAGCGACTGCCTTTGGCTCAGGTCATCTGGAGTCCCAGGATGGAGTCCCACATCAGGCTCCCTGCCCAGCGGGGAGTCTGCTTCTCCCTCTGACCCTCCCCCCTCTCATTCTCTCTCTCTCTCTCTCTCATTCTCTCTCTCTCTCAAATAAATAAATAAAACCTTTAAAATTTTTTTCTTTGCTCAAAATAGTACTAAGGCATAGGAATATTTTATTAAGTGTAAAATTAATGTTGTTTATAATACTCAAGAGGATACTGCCTTTATGAAATTGATAAAATAAACAAGAATGATCCAAAATGCAGACTGCCACTTTAAAGCCACAATAAAAGAAATGAAAAGCAAATTCAACATTCGAGAACATTAACAAATGACCTAGAAGATAATTTTTTGAAGTTTCTTAGATAAAGGGATAAAAATGATAAGACTAAAAGATAAGACTGCATAAAAACTGGAAACTTTTGTATATAACCAAACTTCAGAAATTGAATTTTTTTATTTTATTTTATTATGTTATGTTAATCACCATACATTACATCATTAGTTTT